>NC_046382.1:39815876-40051973 GCF_011125445.2 Fundulus heteroclitus
AAGAAAAACATAGGAGGCAATTCTCACCCCAACACCACAGATATTACTCTAGGCAATAATATTTTGAAAATCAATAAATACTGTAAATTTATTCAAGATGTGATCTAATACTCCTCAGTAATAGTCGGATAAAAATAATAACCAATTATTTATTTATGAGATTCTCTTGAGGTTCATTTTTCCTTTTTCACTGGAAATTAAGTGAAAGCTGAAAAAACTGTCATGGGGCTCTACAATGAAACTGTTAAAGCAAGTGTTTTGAAAGAAGATGCACACACACACACACACACACACACACACACACACACACACACACACACACATGCATATATATATATATATATAACTGCTGACATAGCAGATAAATCGAAGCAGAAGCAAAATGATTGTCTCCTGGTGGATAGGTGAGGTGTATGGTCATGAGACCTGGAGTTCAAGACTTAAAAGTTAACTCAAATGTACTCTGTGTAAAGACAAAAGGTTTAAACTGTAATATGTGATTTATTTAGCTAATTTCCCAGCCAGGACTGATCAGTTGTAATTTGGTGGGTGGAGCTTTGGCTGAGTCTTCAAATTCAGCTTTAGCTGTTCTCAGTGCAAAACTTCATTCTCAACAAACTGTAATGTGGAAGCTCCTGTAAAGAAATTGTTTCAGCTTAACTGTCAAATGGTAGTATAAACAGAAGCTAGGTTAACAGTTTATTGTTGGGTTGGCCCAATCTTTGTCACTAATAGCAATCCATGTAAAGTTAACTAAGTGTTCAGTAAAATAAGACAAACTTTCTGCAGCATCAAATCACTCACCCATGACCTTCCTGACACGGCCGTGTCCATTTTTCTGGACAGCAACTGCTCTTTTCTCTCAGCAGGAGTTTCTGGCAGACAGCCTTATGTTCCTAAAGATATGTCTGACCTAGCACAGAGAGCTAAAGTCATCAATAAACATCCTCACTCTGGCTGATGATGTTATCTGAGCAGCAGTTGTGCTGGACCAACGCTAGCATGCTTGCTCCCTGTTCTTTCAAGTTATAACTTTCTGTATGACAGTCTGAGCTCATCGCCGGGTTTATAAACTAAGTGCTTTGCCTCTAATTTTGTGAAATATATTTGGCTGTGTTTCAGATGCTCCCTCTGCAGTTGTACCCTGAACCAACATATATGAGCACATCCTTGGACAGCCAGTCACATAGGGTGACCAGATGTCCCACTTTGTGCGGGACTGTCCCACATTTTTTACTGTTGTCCTGCTGTCCCACAAACTGGAACAATGTCCCACATTTGAATGGGTCAGATTCAGAAGAGTCAAAAAATTATTCCACATGCGCTTTTCTATCTCCGGTGGTTAAGGGGCCCAGTTTAACTTGGGTCCCTTAAACTTCAAAATGTTAAATAGTGCCTTTTATAAACTTGTGAGATGTGATAACTCACACTCTGCTTTGCCTGTGCAATAACAGGCAAAGCAGAGACCGATTATTGTAATGTTCAATCTGTGTTAAAGCTATGGTCGGAGAGTTTTCCGGAATTTTCCCCAAGTATCTTTTTGAATAACTGCGCATGTGCAAGATCGTCTTACCTGCACTTCTGCTCTTCAGGGGGATCACGTGAAAAAAATCTCCCAAATCCTCTCTGGTCTTATTTCTTTCTACTGAGGCCTTCCGCTTCTTCTCATAAACCTGTAAGCGGTTTGCTTGTTGCGACTCTCGACCACGTTCAAAGTATACGGTGAGAACAGCGGAGCTACAATGAACGGCTAACACTGAAGCTAGCCGCTAAGCTAACCGGGTACATAAACACTAGAAGTGTGCATGTGCACCCAGCAAGCAGAAACTAACAAGGAACGAGTACGTACACTGGTGTTACGTGAGCGCGTCAGATGGCATGTGGGACAACCAACAGATGAGGTGATATCCCCGGAACCTGAGGGACAGAGGGGGGTGTCTATGGGTGAGAGCAGGACCAAAACCATGTGTTTCGCAACGAAGGGCAGGGATTTGTCTGAGTTTTTACCGGCCTTCGGCTCCCACAGAAAACTATTTTTAAAACCTCTTTTTTCTGAATACATAATGTATTAACTACTCTCAGAATGGAAGGACAATTTTACCCAGTATAACAAAAAGTGTTTCTGAACAGGATTATTAATCATAGCTTCAAATTAAAATGTATGATATCATCATGGTTATGTGTTCAGCATCTTCTCACAAAAGCATCCTTTTGTCCCACATCTGGTTATGTGAGCTTGGTCACCCTAGTCTCATGGCCCAGAGAGATAAGGAGCAACCAATACAGTCTAACATTTCACTATACAGCATTATAGAGAATCAGGAAAAAGCATTTAGATTGTTAAGGAATACCCACATGCCACAGCAACAGTCTAGAATACAGTTTTAAATGTTTTCCCCATTAGTGTCAAATGTGTTTAAATCTATCAGAAGGGTTGTTATTTTTATTTTTACTTAAATACATACTGCATGAGAAGGAAGGAGATACATCTTGTAAGATATTATAACATTTTATTTTATAATTTTTTATTTTATTTTATTCTCAGGACAGTTTTCAACTGAAATCAAAAGGAAACAGTGCAGCATAAGTTGCAGGTTGATCAGGTCTTAAAAAAGGCACCTGGCACAGGTTTTTGATGGTTCTGCTCACTTCTCTGTCTGTCAATCCATCACTCTGGTTCTGTTCTCTGCAGAGCCATCGCTGAGCTGGGCTTAGAGCAACTACCAATCGACCATCAAGTCCAGTGAGAATGCCATTGACAAACACGGAATCTATTATTTTTTCAGATCCTGTCGTTTATGTTGTCTGAGAAGGACTGTTCCAGTAACAAACACCAGGAACATCACTGGTTGGAGGCAGGAGTCATAGTCCGACACGCATTAAAATATTCTACCCAGAAAAACACAAAAAGCCATTCATTTCTAAATCTTCTGTTCAACAACAGAATATGACCATACAACCAAGAATATTTGGTTCTCTAGCTAGAAGTGTTCATGTGGCCATGTCTAATCATATTTTTTATTTATCTGTGGAAAGTGAGTGATTTATTTACCAGCTAACACCAGAAATGAAACTGTTTTCAGGTTAGGACCCATCACCCTCTAATACATCTAATAATGTTTCCTGTTGATTGTCTATTCCACATTTCCCCATCTCAGTGAGATCAAGCTCTGGGCTTTGACTCTGCCCAGGACTTTCCATTCCCTAATCCTCAGCCAGTCCGTCGTGGGTTCATGGTATGCTTTGGGTCATCGCCATGTTGCAGGGTCCAGTTCGGCTTTAGCTTTTTACTTATTTTCACATATTGTCTCCCATTTTTTTCAAGCTTTCTTGGTTTTTTTATTTATAGTTTCTGTAATGGTGAGCTGGCCAGGTGAAACTTTCACCTCCATGCTTCACAGCTGGAATGAGGTTTCTTTTCTCAGAATGCTGCTTTTGGTTTAGGCCAAACATGTCCTCCGTTTTGGTGAATTTAAAAAAAACTTTTATGTGATTTTCAACATTTGGTGTGGGAATAAGTATGATGGTGTCCTCAGGTATTTTCTTCAGTTTATATTGTTTAATATTATGATTTGAATTTATCAGTATTGTTAAATGTCATATCTACAACTTTTTCCTCAAAATTATTAATTTTTCAAAAATGATACATCCACAGAACATATAGATTGGTGCAGAATTAAAGTATTAATTTAACTGAAAATAAAAAATATAGTATACAAATACTTGCTTTGTAAATATTGACGTGTCCAGTTTTTTTTTTTACGATTGGACTTCTTACCATACATAATTTCAGGGTCATTAAACATATTATTTTGCATTTCTGGGGACATCTGTGAGATAAAAAGTAGCTTTAGCTCAACTTAATTTGAATGTCTGGCCAAGTGTTATAGGCATGCATACGCGTTCATCGAAAACTCTTATTTCTAAGCTTCCATGATGTGACAATATCTATGGTTACATACACTATAGGTATCCACATAGAGGCACATATAATGTATTAGAATATTATCAAAAGGTTAATTTATTTCAGTAACTCAGGTAGATTAATATCACACACACTGATGTTTTCACGTGTTTATTTCTGTTAATTATCATAATTTTCCTCTTACAGATAGCGGAAACATGACATTTAAGATTAGAATATTGCATCAGGCCAATGATACAGAAATGTGGGCTTAATGTAACCTATGCTTAACACCTGCTTAAAGGTTATTTTCAAAAAGGGCGTTTAATCTGACAAATGAGTCTCAGTGGAGCACATATGCTAACCCATGGAACATGACTGTACCTCTATATATAACTGTTATAACCTAGCCTAATGTTCTTTAAAATCTTATTTTTTTTTCTTAGTGGTCTTGAACATAATTTTGTCTCTGGAAAGTACTGCTCATTTGATTCCATGCCACGCTGTAACATTATGCAGCATTATACATCAGTCCTCAAAGCAATGAAGGTATATATGCTCCATGTTTTAATCTCTGGAGTCTCTCCAGTGTGAAAAGATCCAATAGCCTCCCCCCAAACAAATTCTGTTTAAATCTGCTTACTTTATCTTTGTGCCTTTACTTAAAAAAAAAAAAAAATCAGGATGTCAGGAAAACCAATCGAACAAAAATTTAAGTCAAAAAGGAAAAAAAAAAAAAAAAAAAAAGAACCCTACTGGAATATGAATCTTGCGGTTATTAAGCGGACCGGCCACGCAGAGCTCCGGGTGGACGTCCAGGCACCATGAGTGGAATCAAAGAATCCCTCCTGCTGCCTCACGCTCCTCTCCTCCGTCTCTTCGCTCTGTGCGATCCCTGCTAACCAGTAGGTGGAGCTTGTCTCCTTTGGCTTGAGAGGGAACGAGAAGGAGATGATTAAAAGGGAGAAGAAAGACAGCAAGAGGAGAGGCAGGGAGGGATGGATGAGAGGGAGGAGAGAGAGAGAGAGAGAGAGAGCAAGCGTCAGCACTCCATGTGTTTAAAGGGCAGATGGTAACGGCGGGGTAACTGAGGAGCAAACCACTTCTGCCGGCCACAGAGCAAGAGATCAGCGGAGACGGGGAGGTGGAGGGAGGGAGGAGAGCGAGCACATGCAGCGCAGCGGAGGAGAGGAGCATCTGAGAGGAAGCTGCGCGCCTGCTCTGACAGGGAGGAGAGGACCCAGTACTTCTGCAGCTCCCTAACAGGGCAAAGAGACGGAGGAAGAGATTCAGGGGACGAGGGGGGGGGGGGGGAGAAAAGTAGCCCTCCTCCCCACTTAGACAGACGCAGAGACAAAGCGCGAGGAGAGACAGCAGGGAACTGAGGAGGCTGGGATGCGAGAAGCAGGAGGAGGACGGGAGATAGTTAGAGCAACTGCAGGACTGATCAATTTCAGCAAGAGATTTAGACTCAGCGAAAAGAGCCGGAGAGGGAGAGGGAGAGGGAGAGGGAGGGGGAGGGAAGCCGGCGACGGGCAAAAGATTGATGAATAAGACATGGGTAAAAGACTTAAAGAGAAATATTTAACTGGAGACAGAGGCATCTAGCACATTCAGAGAAGAAGCTGAGAGAAGCTCCGAAAGACGAGGAGGAACAGAGGGTGAAATATTCACGAGGATCCAGACACTGAAGGGGAGTTGGGGGGGGGGGGGGGCTGAGACTAACTTCCAAAAACTTGGAGAAGAGAGAGAATAAATGAGTGCGGCAGAGGGAAACTGAGCTCCTCCTCCTCCGCTTACTCCTAATAAAAGCCAACAAGCAGCAGAAGCACAACAGAAGGCGAAGCAAGAAGTTTGAGGACAAAACAACAACAGCTGCCCAGGTAGACGCTGAACCGCACGAAAGTCGACTTTCTCCAATGGCGTGCTACTACATTGTGATCAGTTCCACCCACCTGCATGACGGACAGCTGAGGAGCATCAAGGGGGTGTTCAGAGGACCAATAGGAGCCAGCGGCCAGAGGAACACGGTAAGGCCCGCTGTTTACTCCGCTGTCCGCCTCAGCCTGGAGGAATCCACAGACTGGAGCGGCTGACTCGGGTCGTTGAACTCCAGGCTTCACCTTTCAGTCTAAATACGCTCACCTGACAGAGATCCACACTGATCCAGATTGGGGGCACACCTTCCTGTCTTTTTTTATTTATTTATTCTCCTGCCAGGAAGTCATTACCTCTTAATTATCATTGCTTAAACCCCTCCCACTCGCTTGATTGCCAGGTTTTTAATCATTCCTTGAGAGGAGTTAATTAATTGCCACTTCCATTAGGTTAATTGAGAGGCAGGGGATGCAGATGGGGATGCGGGTGGAGATGGCGAGGCTGGCGGGGGTCTCCAGTCGCTGAGAGCTTCTCCAGCTCTGTGTTTGTACTTAAACATGTCTGTGAAAGTCAGCGTTTATGCTGCTCCTGTATACTTTTAGGTGTACATTTCAGCCCAACGTTTCAACCGCGCGCAGCCTGTGCAAAGAAGTTTAAAATGAGAAGTTAAAACGGAGGGGGAAAAAAAAAGTGGAGCAAGAAACGTGTATCAAGCTTTCAACTTAAACGGAGAAAGCTTACCGCGCTTAATTAATCTCTTGATGTAAACGAGCGGAGAGGAATATCTGTGGAGTCATGGAGCTGCGGGGGAGGATTTGAACCAAACAGATGAGTCACACTCCTTACTTCTTTAATAGCTAAAACTGAAGCGTGTACTTCGTCGGCTCTGAATGCGGCAGGCAAACATAATTACAGCGAGTCCTTGTAGAGATGCCCCAAAAAACTTCCAGCGGGCTTCAAAGAGGCACGTCAGATGAGACGATCAGGAGGTGGCGTAAGACCTGCGCTGCCACGAGCTCCTCACATGCAAAGAGCTGCTCTATTTCAAAGAAAATAGGGAAGAAGGCACTATAATTTCTCTGATATTTAGGCAGTTCAACAATTAAAATCTTTGGTTAATTGAATGTTATGTAATATCAAAGGAGAAAGTGTCTTTATGGGTTTGGGGTGTTAAGGAGGAGGGGATGAGGCCAGATCAGAGGGTTGAGCTTCATATGGAGATAGAGGCGCACGGATACCGCCCAGAAGAAGCCATCGTTCTGTGATAAAAACTAAAAATCCTCTTTAGCACATATAGGTTCAACAATTCATTGCTCAAAAATCCAAAACATGTCTTTTTTTTTTTTTTTTTTTTTACAAATAGAATATAATTTGAATTCTAAGCCTGTTAAGGCTTGACCCATCTAAGCATTTCAGAGCTTAAACTCTGATTTACAGCTTACAGAAACAGTGAGAATGGCCCTTTAATTTAGCCCTAACTGGGAATCTACTCAGATTTCGGCTCCAGCGCCACGACCGAGCCATACTGTTTGGACGTATGCTCTTCCAGTGCTTGACTGGACAGGACAACTAACCGACGATCCTAATTTCCACCTGAGTGCTCCTGCCGACCCTGACCAACTGTTCGCCCTGGGCGGAGAGCTCCATCAGAAACCACTGCAGGCTGGAGAGTTTAACGAATGTCTGGATTGGGACAAAGACTTAGAGAGGGGCTGTGGGCTCAGTATGGAAACAATCTGGCAAATTTTGCACCTTCCCAGATGATTCAAACAAAGCAGAGCAGGAATGAGCAAGAACAGATCAAATGGAAATGGGGACAAAGGGGAAAGAACAATGGACTGAAATTGATTTGTTTTTAAAGTGAATTAGAGTCAAACCAAGATCTGGGGGGGTCAGCAATGGACAACCAGCTTTACGCTGCATGGTAAATTAGCATAGTATAAAGCAAGTGAAATGACACTAAATATAGTTAAACCAGTGCTGGGGGGATGAATGTCAGGAAAAAGAAGTCAGTTTTAGGGTAGAGAAGGCGAACCACTAAGTTTTAAGGAGAAGCCCTCAAGATGGATGGGGTGGAGGAGTGGGATGGAAATCAGTCATATGAGGAATGAAGACGATGAGTCAGAGGAATCATAAAGCAGGATGAGGCGGACGATGAGTTGGAAGGAAAAGCATTCAAAGGGAGATGAGAAAGATGGTGCCAAAGGGCCACAGGGAGGGATGAGTGTGAGGCAGGGGTTTAAAAAGATTAGCTGAATGAAAGGTTGGCATAAAGAAGCTTGGGGGGAGCGTGGTTTAAATGCAAAGACATCAACAGGAGGATGGGTGGGATGAAAAATGGCTGACAAAGAGCAATGAAGAGGGTAAATGTCATGAAAGAAACCAGAAAGCGGGACGAGCTGTACAAGCGTTAAAACAGGGTCGTAAAGCGGTGAGGGTGATCGTTGGGGTGGAATCTGATCTGAAAAGAAGGGATAAGGAGAAAGAGGTGGATGAAAAGGGCATCAAAGGAGGGATGAAGAAGATGGGTGGGATGACGACATGGAAAATACGGATGGAGAAAATGAACGCGACGACATGAAATTGCACAGAGAAAGGCAGGGGATGAGTCAGAAGGTAGGGATGTGCGCGGGGATCAGGTAGATGAGTGGGATGAAAAGCAATCATGACGAGGACCGAGGTGGATGAGCGGAAAGCAGGAATCCTGTTAAAGGAGGAGGGGTTAGCGCGACATGAAGAGTGGTCATAAAGCAGGACCCAGGGTGGGAGGAAAAAGAGTCTATCATGAATGAGTGGGACAGGTAGGATGAGTAGATGGTGTAATCATCTTTACTTCATTTAGGAAGTAAAAGAGCCTCGTCTGACTCCTGAACGATCGCTTAAAGTCAAGCCAAAGAAATGTAGCCTTGAAAATAAAACCCTCTTTTACACCTTTGTGAAGTTTAGTTTTAACCATTAGACTGTGATGTCCCTCCTGTTTTTTTCTGATCGGTATAAATCACAGACTAAGGCGTTTCACAGAGACACGATAAGGCGTAGCCTCCGGGGAGACTAAGAGTCCAACGCAGCCTCTGGAGCAGAAATCCAAGAGCTCTGAAGCTGCAACGCCAAAAGGTTTCTCTGTTATATTAAAATATCAAAAGAAAAAGCGTGGTATTAAAAATAGGCCAACATGATCAATACTGACATTTACACTATTATGTTGGCGCAGAAAGTCGGGGTTCAGTGGAAGCTAAATGTGAAAAAAAGGTTAAAGGTTTTTCCTGCAGTCTGGTAGGACGTGTTAAGAAGCATAAAACGCTGCAGAGTGGACACAGTACGACTGTTTTTCTTTATCATAAGGGCAGCACCTCATTCTGTAGACCGGGCGAGATTACAAAAAAAACGTCCAAAAACATCCTTGAAAATATAAATCAACATATTTCTTGAAACGGTTCTCTCCTATACAAACAGAATTCATCACCACTAGACCACTGAATTGTTGTTAGTGATGGAAAAGAATGCAGTCAGGAGGAAAAACGCAGCAAAGGTGACTATTAATACCTTTCTTTCCGCGCCCGCCTGGCCTGGCGATGGTTCCGTTTGCCGTGATTTGGCACAACATTACAACCATCTGAATAATACTAAACAGCTGTTGTTGCTGCTGGAGCCGTTTTGACCCCCATTAAGGTGCGGTTGCAGAATATATGGGATGTTCTCTGCTTTCTGGAGCTTCACAAAACTGGGTGGCTTTTTTTTTTGGGGGGATCAGGCTTGCTTCCCAAACATGTTCTCGTGTTGACGTGTCTGGTTCTAGAGGACAGGGAAGGCACGCAAGACTTTGAGCATCCTCTTTGAGTCATGTCCAGACTGGCGTCCTGGTATGAGAGGGGCTGCAGCTGTGGGGGTGGGTGGGGGGTGTAAATGATCTGCAGCAATTCTCAGGTGGGCGGCGGGTGTCAAGCTAGCGTTGGTGTTAATTCAAGGATGTGTTTTTGTTCCCCAGCGTAACATTTACAATTTAACAAGATCGGGATTGCTACTCCTGTCACCCTGTCTCTGATCCAGCTATCATAACTGACTGATTCATATAGAAATGCTACGTATATGTAGATGACTGCGCTGGTTTTGACCCAGTGACCCGTCAGCAAGGACAAAAGAATAATTTTTAAGATTTGGATCCACCGTTAGAGACATTTGATTTGGCTGAGAGACACAACCACTGACAGGGTTCAGAAGACTTTATCCAAGACGGCCAAATTTGCTGGACCTGATCCAGAACCAAATCCAGATTTGGGGCAGTTACTAGATTTCAACATAAAAAAAAAAGAAAATCTCTACATAGTTTTCCACATAAAGGCAGAAAATAGAAAATAAATGATTTAAGAGCCAGATCTGCGATCGTCTGTGGCCGATCAATAAGCACTTTGAATCTGAGTGGACACGAAAGTCCGTATTTCCTGAGGTGTTGAAGAGAAAAGGTGAGAAAAGAACAGGATAAAAGAGGAATCCTTATGAAAACAGGGTAATAATCGTAATTTACGTCGGGGGACAAAGGTTTTATTTGTGGTTTTTAGGAAAGAGGTCACTTAAGAGGGAGCAGAAGTCATTAGTCCGTGTGTTTGAGATCTTCTTTGGAAGAGGAAATGACATCACATCGTGAACCTCCGAGTTCTTGTCACATCCATGATCCATGGGAAAGTCTTTCCTGGCATGATGGCAATCAAACCCTTTTTAGCGTGTTTTAAATAGGATTTTAAGGAGTTATCCTTGGTGATGAGTTAATTATTGGTACTTCCAATAATAATATATGTAGTCTTTTTAATGCCGGAGAAGATGTCCTCTTTCTGCTGTCCTCCTACATCACACTTTATACAAGTCCACTCTTTGCTCTCAACAGGCAGCAGGTTAATTGCTGAAAGAAAACTTTCTAACTTCAGCAGATGCTTTTTTTTCTTCTTTTTTTTTGGACTGATTCTACTAAAAGTGACACGTCTCCTCCTTAACACTTTTCCTTTGTCCTGTTTTTGGAGACTCTTCTTTCAGACCTGTCTCTAAGAAACCTAAAAGCTGTGCCCACACTTCTAATTAATTACTGTCAAAGGCAAGGAGGAAAAAAAAAAACAGATGCTCACTCACTTCTAACACATTAATTACTGAGCTTCATTAAAGAGATGACAGAGTAATGAAGCTGTTATTGCACCTTCATCAAGAAAGAGCTTTTAGATTTAAATGGTATCAAACTAAAATAGAAACAAAATAGAAAAAAAAAACCAGAATGAAACTGTTTCTCCTCCAAAGCAGAACCGTGAATTATGTGTTCTGCATTTATCCACACAGGAAAACCTTCTGATTTTCAAAGGCACCTCTTCAACTCTGTTCGTCACCGAGACCAGGAATAGAACGCTATATCAAGAGTTTTTAATTGGCAAACAACCACACACGACTATCACCAGTCACCTTGGAGCATCAGCTACCCGAGCTAATTTTATCCCCAACTTCCTTAGTGTGGGCAGGTCTGATGAAATTGCATGAAACATCTTAAAAATTCTACTAACATGCTTGGCGCACGGGAAAAAAACGAGGGAGATGTGTTCACGCCAGCACAAACGGATTGCGTGAGAGCGCAGGAATAGCAGCAGAGTCGGAGTCCAGAAGAGCGGAGGGATCAGTGGGACGGAGGAGTTTCCTTTTTAAAGTTTAGGAGTACCGTTTGAAATCTCCTCCTAAAAATATGATCACCTTCGTGCATTAAACATTCTGTTTCAGGGAGGAGGGGGGGTTCTTGCTTAGATCCCCGGCTTACCCTCACAAAAGTCTTAGGAGTCTAAGGTTCCCTTCCTTAACCAGGGGATTTAATGTCTAAAGAAGGCAAGTTTCAACTCCATAAATGATTATCACAGATGAAGAGGAAGGTTGCCCATCTAGTATTTATTTCTGTTCATGTCGCTGCGGGAGGCAGGATGAGGGGGGACGTTTGGAAATGAACAGCCAGGGGGAGCAGCTGAATTAGGCAGAAGAGACGCTGCCATGGACTGCTATTCCTATTCCAACATGGAATTTGATTGGTTGATGTAATCTGCCCTGCTAGCACAACTTTCCTTCTGCAGGAAAACCTCCCGAATACAGACATCAGAGGCAGCTGATTTCCAACTGAACGTACTGACCGTTTAAAGCAGCGTGTTGTACCGGAAAGGCTAAAAGGAGACGTTTCATGTGGAGTTGTATGCCGTTCGGAAAGAAAGTACATAAAAAAAACATGACATAAAGCTTCGGTAAAAGTTAAAAACTAATAGAGGTAGATGTGGAGACAGCAACTGAACATTGTACCTAATGAAACCCCCATGCAGCACTAAACACCACAGCTACCCAGCAGACTCGGCGGCCATGGTGGAGTTGGTGAAGTAAAAGACTCCGGACTTTCGCTCAGTTCTTTCTGAAAACGTCCAGGAGTCTTTGTCAGTTCTGATGGCTCGCACTTGATCAACCTGTAGTTGGAGTAGTTGCTCAAGTGTGAGCCACCAGAATTGACAAAGACTCCTGGATAGGTGTTGAAACGTTTTCAGAAAGAACTGAGCGAAAGTCCGACTGAAGCCTGTTTGCTGTTGCCACGACTGAGAATTTGCACAGGCATTTCTAAAAACAGCCCTTTTCCAGATGAGCTTTCCAGATGTGTTCAGCTCTGCACCAAAAAGCCACTCCTACCAGTATCTTCGCTCACTTCACAAACGGGTGTTTTAGCATGAATTGTTCTACAGCCTCCATTCTTGAAAGAGTTTCACATTTAATAACTGAAAGATGAAAGCCAAAAAAAAAATGGTGGCATCTGGTCTCATATTGATCCTGGTTGTCAATTTGAAATGCTTGCAGTGTAGAGCAGAAGGAAAGGAACAGGCCTTTGCTGTTGCTTCAGTGACATTAGCTCTCTTTCCTCACTCGTGGGTCTCCACCAGGAACTCTAACAAAGCCATGGTAGCTTAGTTGGCAACTCTTAAGTTGCCTTTCGTCTCTTTCTGCAGCCATGATTGTCTGCCTCTCATTTCTAATTGCTGTTACCTATAACTGAGGGGTGCTTCTTATTTTCAATGGCCTTGTAAAGGGAGAAAAGTACTTAGATCATTCAGGAAAACCCAGATTCACTGGATCAATCAAGTAATGTTCAGAGCCTACGATACACCTAGTCATGCACATGGAAACAGGTGGAGATTTTTTAGAACTCACATGACAGACAGTGGAGACGCCGTCTGGAGATACATTTTGCTGCTAATTTAGAAAAAGCCTTTATCGGAGCTGTGAGTCGACATTAAGGATCGGATTGGGCATCCCGAGTGAAAATCCATTTAGGAAGTGGCCCTGTGCTCACCAGCTCCTAGCTCGAGTGTTCACAAAAAATATCAATAACTGTTTAGATCATTAGAAGTCGGCTGCAAACTGTCTGCTGCAGGTAAGCTGCTTGTGACTGCGCCGAACCCGACATCATCAAATCCCAGCTATTTGTTTAACTGGGAGCTTTGCGATTCAGGTGAGCTGTTGCACATCAAACGTCTCCCGCTGCATCACACGACCGTCCTCTTCAACAACAAATCCGTCCACCGCTCTGAATCAAGTGGGCTTTTGTTCATTAATTGGCCTGGATGTGTCAGAGAAATTTGGGCCGGATGCCCGCGTCCCTCCGTGTTACTATTCCTGCTGTCAGCCTGGCTCGTCTCAGATCCGCGCTGGGTGGTCCAAGTTCTGAAAGCGGCACCAATAATTATCCAGAAGAAGAGATGTAGCCCTCTTCCTCTGTCTCAGCTTGTGTTTACATTTTGTGCAGCTCGGGCTCCTCGCAGTCACATTCATTTATACAGGCCCACCAGCTGTCGGGGAATTGTGTCCCGCACCTTTCCTAATATCACCCAGGCCAGTTTTGTTGCTATAGATACATTGATTCCCGTCCCTATAATAGCGTCTACACCCCCCACAGAAAAAAGAAAAACTTGACATAAATTTCATCTGAGCTTTTAATTTTCTCTGGGCTCTAATATCAGACATCTGAGGTGAACAGTTGGTTCTTACAGCTCTTGACGTAAAAGGACCCTCTGATTCTATTAGCCCGGACTTATAAACTGGGTCTCAGTTTATTTGCCTCATCACAGGTTTCTATTAAGTGTTGAGTGTTTTCAATTAGCACCACAGATGCTGCTAAGTGTTTTGTAAAAGCATTGATGTCCTTGAGCGGCGGGGTTACGGCGCAGACTCCTCATCTGGTGCCGTCGGTCGGTGGGTCGGTCGGTTTGAACCCCTCCCCCTGACTCTCTGCCGCTAGAGGTTTAAACTCGTGTGTGCTGTGGGGTTTGAGACAAGTTGCCAGCGAAGTGGCTCCTCGCTCCATAAATTAGTGCAGATGAGGACACTGTGTGCATGTGTGCGCTTTATGCAGGCATGAACATGCGGGCCGGTTTGCATGTGGGGCTGCGGCGACTTGCATGGAGTGACTGCGTGTTGTGAGTACAGGGAGTGCTCTGTTGACGTGTGAAACATCAGCTATGACTGTGGGGCCATCTGCCGCCGTGGCGCACGAGGCCGTGTGTGTTTTAGTTGACATGCATGGTGAGCGGGGATACTACCGTCTTTGAGTTTGCCCTGTCTGGCTCTGAACGAATCAACAGGTTGGAAGCAAGTTGCACTTTGCTGTGTTTCAAACTTCCGTCTCAGTTTGTACTTTCAGTTGCAGAAAACTGCTTACGAAGACGAGCATTAGCTGTTTCTGACGTTCTTGGAGCTGTGGCTTCAGAGAAGCCTTGTTTTGTTTCTCTGAAACCTACTGACCACTTCCCTGGCTGTGTGTTCTGATGTTTTCTCACCAGATTGTGTTCGCCCAGTATTTCATTATCTCATCCAAATCTTCTGCAGCAAACCTCAAACAACGTGGTCTTTCTTCAGCAGTGGAGTCTTCCGCATTGAGTGCGAATAAAGATTATGGTGATGGAGTGCACTGTATTGCTTCATGGATATACTGGACCAGCTATTTGTAGGTATTTCTGAGGCTCTGTGAGCCGCACTGTTATTTTGACTCCTCTACTAGAGATTGTATAGAGAACTTTGTTACTGATGAGTCATTGATAAATGATGTTCTTTCTAGTAGGGATGAGTGATACAAATTCAATCAATTGTGGAATGCATTTATTGCGAGATACAAAGCAAAAATTATAATAAAGCATGTTTAAAAAATTAATCACAACCTTTCTTTGCAATAGATAGATGACACAGTGTGGTCAACACCCCAGCTGTTATCAAATAGGCTACGTCATCACGTAGGTTGCATGAAGTACTGCAACAATAATAATTAACACATTTGAAATTGAAGTTAAACATGTTTTGAAATAAACGCATTTTTACAGATTTATTAATTATTGACATATCTCTACAATAAATGCCAAAGGTTTGTGTCATAACAGTAAGGTTGCTGGAGGGAACTATTTAGTTACTTTCACTCTTGAGATGCTTGTTGTGTGGAACCTTGGTGTTAAGCAGCGTTGGAATCTGGCCATCACTTACACCTTAACCATTGACATTAACAGACATTGACAGGGCTCTGGACTGCTTTCTAAATACTAACAAATTCCAGCTTTTCTCTTGGCTTTCTATTCATTGTGGACCTCCCTTTCTTCCTGCTTTCAGTCATTAATTCCTGTGTGTCGTCTCACATTATGACACATCATTTAATGAAGGGACTAATTTGTTTTGCTTTCTTTGGATTACTTTTGGATTACTTGGGCTGTTAACGGCATCTGGTGTGAATTTCATGCCAATTGGCCCAATTTGAAATATATTTACAGTGAGAAGGATTGACAATAACGGGCATAAAACAAAATGAAGTGAAATGCAGAAAAAGATGAAACAGTAGATTTTCTGTTCTTTTGCAACCCTGTTTGAAACAATTTCAATCATTGAACAATACAACAAAAAGGAAAAGACTCGGCACAGGTACACATAAGAAATGTGACAACATTGATTTTAGCCTGAACACTATTTAGGTATCGACGACAGATGGATTCTGATGTATTAAAATAGTTAACCTTGATATAATGTCAGGTTGAGGGGCCAGGGAACCCAGAAGTGGATTCAGGGAAGGTAGGAAAACATAACAGAGACCTCTTTGGGAACAAACTGAAGCGCTGTGGAAACAGGAAGTGCAATGATAAAAATACAGACTGAGCACAAAATGAAATCAGCTGCAGAGATAAATCGGTGGCTGACGCTGAGCAGAACATCTGACAGAGAACAGTGGCAACCAAGAGATAGGATCGGAGCAAACGGAACAACAGGAAGATTACAAACAGGAACTGTAGAAACAAGACATGCTGGAAATAAAAGTCTTCAGAAACAAAACAGGAACAAGAAGCAGATAACACTCACTAAAGAACTGAAAAAAAATAAAAATAAAAATAATAATAATAATAAAGACTTATTTGTCATTAGTTATCATTTCAAGTTCAATGAAACAGTTCTTACTTCAATAATATAACACAATTAGAGAATGCTATTTCACTTTAATGCTTTAATACCAATTAGATGTAACAGGGTGAAGTAAAGCTAAACGAAACTGAGTTATGCTAAATGACTAAGTGCAGGGCTGCAGGCGTGGGAGGGGTCAGTGCAACAGGACTGTAATACTATTCCCAGTGATTGCAGATTAAACAGTCTTATTGCAGCAGGGTAGAAATGGTCTCTGAATTTGTCGGCGCGGGCCTTTAGATTTTCCAGTCGCTTCCCATAAGGTAAACAGTACGTCTCCCTAACCCGGTCCTATTGCTCCGTCCTCTGTCAGGACCCTGCCCTCCTTTTCTGTTGGCTGCCCTATTGTTGCTGGTGATTAAAACTACACGTAGCTGGCGCTTTGTACAGATTTGTATGTGGCTGAGACCTTTTTGCTAGTCTGGTGTCTATTAACACTGTCTGGGAGTGTAGCATACTGATTTCAGCCCAATTGAATTTGGTTTGAATGTTTTGCTTTGTTTTTGGCCTAGATGAAAGTTTTATTAAAGAAAAAAAGCATTTGGTAATTTGAGGTGTGTGATACTGGGAGTTTTGGTATCGATCCAAGTAGCAAGTAAATACAGGGCTAATATCACCGACACTGATACGGATAGTGATGCTGATACTTTTTGTTATTTAAGTTGTATCATCAAACATATGACCTTTAGGTCATTTGTGTGTGTTTTTTTATGTGAGAATTGTTTTGTTAAAGCTTTGAAATAGATTTTGTTTGTGGTGTCTACAAAATACTTTTAATAAAAAATACTAGTACCAATTAAAATTAGTGCAGTGTTTATACCCAGTAGCTTCAAAATGCAAAGAAACAACATACTAGGTTTAATCAGTATTACATAGCGTTGTGATTGTGGCCTCACTACATTTGTATGTAGAAAGGAAACGCTGAAACTATTCCTACTCTTGCAAAATAATTGATTATTACAGCTCTAGTAGGCTTCTTTTTAAACATGTATTTAATGTTAGCATCATCCAGACTTAAGCAATAAGTGGGATATAATAAATGGAATAAAAACCTTGTAAATGTCCCAGTATTTTTCTCATTGACATGCTCCCTGCCTCTGTGTGCAGAATAGGTTAAGGAGCATCTGGACTATGAAACCTGGAGCTGGTAGCTCCTCCCACTGCAGCAGTGTGGACCCAAGCCTCCCTCAGAATAATAAAAGCAATAAAACTCTTTCTGATGATTCGGTCAGAGCGACTACAACATGAAAAATAAAGATTTACCACCAATTCCACTCAACAGCGTAAGATGAGGCAAACCTTAAAGGGGTTCCGCCTGGTTTGAGATGACGAGAGACAGCTTTGGTTTTCTAGCCCTAAACGTATCATCATGTCGCAGCGTTTAGACTGTGAAACAGAATTATAATTACTTCACAGGCCGGGAAAAAATTTATCATGAGCAAATATTTAATAATAAAAGCTTGAGAGACATGTCCCAGAGGAGCTTTAAACACACACATGCAGAGCAACAACAGGGCCTTATTTCATAGTATTGTGCTGATGATCCACAGAGGTTTTGGTTGTTCTTATTTGTGCTAAAATATTAGTGTGAATTACTTCACAGCCACCACACACAGCCGTAAACAGATGGATTTTATTGATCACTTTTCAGGTTTGACACGGTCTACCCCTACGTGACCTCCTCCACATCCACACGCCTTCCAGAGGCTCTGAGATCAAAGTCAAAACCTATCGAGTATTAGCTGTGGCTGCTCCAAGAAAGTGGAGTACCTGCCCTCTACCTGTAGGACGGCTCACAGCCAAGAATAAGTGTCTTTTAAAAGCTCGTAGCTTTTCTCTGGTCTTTGACTGATTGAGTATGAGATGCTCAATATCTCTCAGAAAACCTAACTTTTCCGTGTTTTATTCATTTATTTATCCCATTTGTTGTTCTATGATTGTTGGTGAAATTACAAAGCACTTTGGTCAACTACTATCTTTTTCTTTAAATATGCTATTTAAATAACTCTGAAATCAACTTTTGACATTAACGATTTAAAATGTGTAACAGCAAAAGTCGACAGAAAATATGAGCTGTAGGCTTTTAAAAAAGTGAATTTAATTTTTGGAAGTGCTGCAAACACATTGTTCAACATTGAAAGTAAGAAAATGTTTTGTAAACTATCGTGCGTTTAAATAATGCAGTAGTCTAACAGCTGCGAACGAAACACCGTGGTGCAGAAAAATGCTCAAATGTGATTAGATGCTCCTTTTACTGTGGAAGCGCCAACCAGGACTCATGTAGCTCGGTTCAAATCCACAAAGCAACTCTCTTTTATGCACGTATAACCCCTGTTGGGCTGTTTCAGAGCGGAGTCCAGACCCCTCACAGATCACAGGACTATAACTGGTAAAATGAGGAAGTATTATGTTAGTAATTGACAAAAAAAAATTCATAAAGACAGGAAGTTTATGAAAAGATTTGAGTTCAGAGGCCAGGCATGTACAAAAATAACTAATTTCTCTGTGTGACTTATTCTGACCAGTCCTTCATAAGGAGTAGAAATTCCTATGAGCATGTTGGAAAATATTTGTGGGACACACAATGTTTATGAAAACTTATTAATTTTAGGAAAACTAAATAATGTCTGTCCACTTGTCTTGTTACCTTTTCCTGTAAGTTGTAGAGCTAACGTAGTTAAAGTTGCAACATTTTTTTTTTTACATTTTATTAACGATCTAGACATCTTTAAGCTTGCAAATCAGGCTTCTCCGTGACAGTACAACTTTGGTAAAAAAAAAAAAAAAACATGTTTTGCAAAACCCACAAACTTAAGCTCCACAAAATCTTCGAGGATTTAATCTCATCCCACAGAAAATCCTCACGCTACGAAGAAAACCGGAGGCACTGCAAGGGGGCCAGCTCCCATTAGGCTTTGAGAGCGAGCCAGCAGCAAGGACTTGCTACATATGTTGTTTGTTGTCGATTTCTGATAAAATAACCGCTGCCATTTTAGAACACGTCTAATAGCGGGAATCAGACAGAAAAAGGAGCGCAAAGGGCCACGTTTGAGGGGATTCAGGAGGCGGTTAAGCAGCTGTGAGCTGGCTCGTTGGGACGTGTCAGCCAGAACGTTTGGACCGCCAACTTCTGCTTTCAATAACCTTTTCATTCATGTAGAAGACGTTGCAGAAAGACGGCTGAATGGCAGATGAAGTCATGAAATGTTTTCTGTGCTCCAGAAATCCAAGCGGATCCCCTCTGAGGTTTGTGCTTGTGAACACTCTCAGGAATTAAAAGCTGAGAGTCGCTGGATGTGGGAGGCTGGCCCTTTAAGAAAAACAACACCCTGAGAGATTAATTTTGCATCTGAAGATGTTCTTAATGAGTTATGGGGAGCCGAATGTTAAAGTATATATTTATGTAGCGCAGTCGTTACTCAATTACCATGGAAACTGAGGTAGCTTGTTGGAGGTGAGTGGGCGTCAACGCGACTTGGATGAACCTTGAAAATGTGGTGGGAGGGACGAGGAGACGGAACGGGGGGGGGGAAGCTCGTCAGAGTAAATGGAAGCAGATGGAGAAAAGTAAGAAATGCTAAAATGATCAGAGGTAAAGTTTTGGTTGCTATGAGAAGTTTTCTCTTTTTAATCTGCAGGGCCTCATTCATTTACTTCCATCCATCTGGAAAAGATATTTACAACCATGTTTGTCTGCCTATGCATCTCTTTTTTCTCCATTTTGCTATTTAAAAACTGGGCTATTTCTTTATTAATTTATATTTTCCTGTTTAAAAAAGGGCTTTCTGCTCAAGAAGTCCTCAAAAAGTAAAACTAAAACTCCAGTTTTATTTCTT
Source organism: Fundulus heteroclitus (assembly GCF_011125445.2). Taxonomy (NCBI): domain Eukaryota; kingdom Metazoa; phylum Chordata; class Actinopteri; order Cyprinodontiformes; family Fundulidae; genus Fundulus; species Fundulus heteroclitus. The sequence goes on from NC_046382.1 coordinate 39,835,974, forward strand.
TTAGCACTTTTCCACCAGTGTTAAATCATGTTTTTCAAAATAGTTGATTCATTAATATGGTATATGGGCCTACTAAAAAACGAATATTTCAAAGGTACTCATTACTGAACTGTGCCACGTGCTTGCTGCGTTATCGCCACAAGCTAACGGTTTGACGCTGAAGTTTGAGAGCAACGTCAAAAGGTCAGTAAAGCTCCTGTATCTGCAACAGTGAAGCAGCTGCAGATATTGGACGACACAAGCTAATGCTATCTATTAAATATTAGCGTCACTGAATGCGTTCCCATGTTTGCAGTTCATAATCAAGCTCCTGTGTTATGAAACATTGTAGGAAAATGTTACACAGCTAACGGCCCAGTCAGGTAATGCTGGAGCCAGAGTGACGCTGACAATTATAGCTGAAAAGTAGTTGATCACTAAAGAAAATAGCAAATATTAAAATTAACAGAAAGACAATTTATTTTAGTTTAGAATGAGCCTTTATTTGCCCCTCTGTAGTAACTCTGTATCATCAGCTAACTGACAGGCCAATGGAAGCACACAGCAGCAGACTAAAGAGAGTAATTGTAATAAAACAAACATGACTAAATTCAAGGTACACCCTTCCATAAAGAATGTTATTATACTAAGTGGTGTCTTGTCTGCAGCTTAGCCAATCAGGGAAGTGACACTTGGACAATAGATTTCTCCAAACGAGGCCTGAATTGTCCTCTAACTATTGGTTTTGCCATAATTAAGGAAGTTAAAGTTACGTTTCTGTTGTTGTAATTATTCACATCTTCAGCACTTAGCCAGAAATAATCCTGTGCTTTCAAAAAGTCTTGCAGCAGTATCGAAAATGGTAGGGAATATTTTACTTAGTATTGGTATCGAGTTTGAAATTTTGGTATTGTGACAACTGTAGACTTAAGGCACAAAGAAAGACTTGGTCTCTGGCTGAATAGTGTTTTTTTTTATTCTGCTCTTTTTTCCCCCCGATTCATACTTTAAAGTGAAGCAAATACCAACTGCCTATTCTGATTCATATAAATATTAAAAAGTCATAATTATGACTTTGAATGCTTAAAGTGAGCAGTTTAAGTTTTGAGGAGTTCACCTTATTTTGAAATTAAAACAAAACAAGAACACTTCTTGTTGCTGTTTGGTAAAACTGCCATGGTTTCACACTATCCACCTTATTCCTGTAACACGGGATGCTTTGTGGGGATTATGTGCAACGTCTGGTCCAGCCTTTCCACATGTAAACAAATAGTCTCACAAATACAGCAAATACCTATTAAAACATTTAGAAGCATCAATGTTTCCTCTCTCAGTTTCTACGGAGGGAGAGCGGAAGTAAAAGCAGGATATAAATTGATATGGATCTATCATTTTCTAAATTGCAGAGATCAAAATCAGAAGGTTGAGGAGCAATTTTCTGTTGCAGGATGCGTGTAAAGGCTTAAAGAGCAGGATCTGATGGACTAAATAGTTAGCTTTTAAACCTTAAACCATGCCTGATCTGCTCTCAGGGCTGCTGCTCATCACTAGCCAACCTCTGTTCCCGTGTGGGTAGTTGTAGCTCAACCAGGATTTTCCACTGTGGGATTTTTATTAACAAAGTCAAATGAGGGGAAAATCAGGGTTTTCAGTGGATGTTTCAGCTTCAGGCATTACAGTCATGGATGCCTCCATCACTTTTGATCCATGTTGAATCCACCTGCAGGAGGCACAAGTCAAACTCTGATCATAGGTGCAGGAAGACGACTAATCAGGCTGTTTCACTGACATTTTGCTCATAGCTTGCTATCTGTGGTTTTAAAATAGTGATCAGTGGGGCCTGCCCTGGGGTCCTCGCCCTAACCGTCTGTCTTGTTTCCAACCTGAAACAATTTTAAGTAGTTGAAATCCAATTCCTTGTAAGAAATCGTGACATTTCATAGTCTTTTTTGTTTCAGCCTGCTTCCTAACAGTGCGCAGCAGCGTGTGGGGGTGGGGCAACGCTGTCCTCTCCTCTGTGCACCATACTGCAAGAGAAACACTTTCACACTCATTAAAACAACAAAACCATAGAGATGAATGGAACATTTTAGTGGCTTTGAATTTTAAAAGCTGCCCAGCCCATGCCTAGTTTCACATCCACGATGAGATTTTTTGGTCTTGATCCTTAAATACCCACTTCTCCACCCGTTATCGTAAAGCGTCCTTCAGGCTGTGAGTCCCAGGAACCTGAAACACTTGCTGGTTTGTTCACACCTTAATAGTCGGTGGGGCCACACGTTTGTCTCGTATCCTGTGAGCTGTTGTTGTCTCCCCTGCGTGGAAAACATGCGAGGTGTGTTGGTCTCACCGTTCAGGGTGTGAATGCTTATGAAAACTGCCTGGGGAGCAGAGTCAAGCCTCTATCGCAGACACAAGCTGAGCAAAGGAGAATGTGCTGCAGGATGCAGCAAGGAATGCAGACCTTCATAGAGGGAGACTAAACGACCACTAAACAAGCATAGGGCTCAGTATATGAGAACTGGCCCCGCGGGTCAAGACTCAGCTGTTGTCTTGCATCTCAAGGATCAGGGTTATCTTTGGAGGGCTGTAATGTACACATACTGAACAGGGGTTGGTTACAGATGAGAGGGAAAAATCTGTAAACAGAGCATCATTTAGCATCATTCAACATAGAGCTAAGAAACGTTTGGTTTTTACAGTTCTCTTTTAAATTCATTTGCAACAATCGCAGATTGTCTTCAAAAGGAGTCCGCCAGAACCGAAGCCCAACCCAATACATAAATAAATCAATGCCTCATATTTAGCTAAAAGCTAAAGTGAATTAACACATTACACTTAATAGTTTTTGACGGACAGTATTATGTTTCTTCACTGTAGAGGAATTAAAAGGGTTATCAGACACTACTTAAAAATGCACCTTGCTTCTGCACACATTCTTATAAAGAGCCTTTAATAATAATTTGGCTCATAACAAAGATTAGCGCAGCAACTTTCTCCAAGTCTCCAGACTTGGAGAAAGTTGCTCTCTTATCATATAAGCGGAACACTTTGCCTTAAACGTCGTAATGTTTAATGACTAGTGTTTCTGCTGCTCTCTGTGCAGCTCTCCTGGTCACATGACATAGATGGCCAATAAAATGCAGCAGCTGACACAGTCGGGTTTTCAGCTGGAGCGTCATTGGCTGGAAACTCTCGGGTTGTTGGAGTCAATCCAGGAAATAAAATGCACTGTCTGTAATAACGGCCTTTTAAATCTTGGACATGAAAATGTCCAAGGATGTTTTTTATTTTATTTTTAAAGTATTGCTGCAAAAATCTGGCTGGCAAAACGACATAAAGCAGACCAAGACTCTCCCAGGTTTCCAGTAAAATAATAAAAAACATTTTTTTTAATGGAACCCGCTTGCAAATATTTAGGATTGGATCGAAGCCTCCCTGAATATTATCACTGGGCAAAAATGCTGAGTCTTCCCAAAAAACTCAACTGGTCAGAGCAGATTATATGTTTGTTGGATTGCTCAGTGAAGCAACACCCTGGTCCTCCAACCTTCTGTGGACAGATGTGATCTTCTCCTTCACTGACCCTGTTTGTCATTGTTTCAGTACTCTGTTTCTGTAATGTTCTCTTAACTTGTAATTTCTTTATTTTGTGCTTTGACTTTTTTTTTTCTCTCTGCCTCTAACCTTTTTTAGTCTCTCTTCAGTGACAGCTAAGCTTTTTCTGTTGGATTCACTGATCCTCTCCTCTGAACTCCAGCTTCTGTTTCACTCTCCTCCTTCTGTTTTGTTTATCCTCCTCTTGTCTTGATATTTACAGCAGGTCTTCTATAATTTAACTTCATCCTTTTTTTTTGTCTCTTTTGTGTTTATTCTTATTTTTTGTACATTTTTTGGGACCTTTTACTTCTCTCCTTTCTTCCTCTTGTCCAAGCCATGTTGTCCAGATTTTCAGCTGGGTTAAACCTTTGGTCTAATCCTGTCATGCTTCCATATTTCCCACTTAATAAAGCTTTTTTTCCCCCCACGCTTGCAGCTCTTGTCGCTCCCTCTGTTTTCTTTCCACCCTCACTTTCTCTCCTTCCCTGGGTTTTCAACTTGACTTTTACAACTTATTTGTCTTTTTGTCATCCTTTTATCTGACTTGAAGGAGTCCCGACATCATTTAACGCGCTCTGCTCTACTCCTCAGACTCGACACTGGTGACCTTGCTTTCTACTTATCCTCTCTTCCCATCACCGTGTCTCGGCTCCCCGCTCTGCTTTTTCAGTTTGTCTTTCCGCGGTTTTCTGATTTGACTCACTTATTTGCTTTTTGTACTTACCTGCCTCTTTGCATGCACTTCTCTATTTTTTTATTCTTTTCGTCCTTGTTTCATTGAGACGTTTGGAGCACATCTTTGTTTGTTTTTTCTTCATTTCTTCACATTTGCTTTGTCTCTACCTCCTTGCTTTCTCTTGTTGCTACCCCTGCTTCTCTCTTTCTTTTATCTAATCGATACTTGCTCCTCCTTTCCATTTCTTCTAAAATCTCGCTGTTCATTCTCTTCATCCTTCCCTCCTTAACTCATTTCTCTGTTCTTCATTTTCATTTTACTGTGCAATCAAACAACACCATAAAATAATGATAAAAACAACAACTGTCCCATGATTAGAACCCCATCTCCATCTGGATCTCTCACACACTCACCAGGCTCAATGGGAAGTCAAACAGAAGGCCAATAAGACACGCTTGACTGGAGGCGAGGTGGAAGCGTGTGCGCGCGATGGAGAGATAGTGAGCGACTATTCACTCCTGTCATTGTGCGAACCTCGTGTCCTCGCAAGCCGCAGGAGGACAAGATAAATCCGAAAACATTTTTGTCGATACTCAGGGGAGCATTTCAGAATGAAGACACCTGGAGGTCAGAGAGCGGCGCCCGATCTCAGTTGAGGAGAAATCTATATAACCCAACGAAGGACTATATAATTGGGCCGCTAAACCTCAATAAGTACATGGAAATGAGATTGTTTTGATGTAAATTAATAGGCTGTTTTTTTCCAGCTTCCTGTATCTGTAAATCACCTGTGTATGATGCAGCAGCAGCTTGGTAATAAGAAAATCACGAAAAGCAATAGGCAGTCATGGCTTTAGACGGGCATCGTGCCTACCTTCCTGTAGGATAGCATTTTTGCAACATATTATCTCAACAAGCAATAAGCATTAATGTGTCAATTGTTCAAATAAACAGGCAATATAGGAAAATCATCCTTTCGCCTGGCAGGAAAAAACAGCCACGTTACAAGAATTATTCTGTCTGCTGGTAAATAAACAGCCTAGTAAGAAGAATTACCATTTCCCGCGGTAATATGAGCTGCCATGTTATGAGAATTAGCGTTTCCACTGGTAAAACAACCTGCCAGTTTTGGAGAATAACCAAGTCCGTCTGCAAAATAAAGAGCTAGGTAAGGAGAATATTTTGCCCGACCTGTAAAATAATCAGCCAAGTTAGGAGAATGACTCTGTTTACCAAAGGTTTCCAACTACTGGCGCAGACATGGTTACATGGTTCCAGCAACACTTAACAAAGAGCAAAACAACAGAAAAGACATTACATTCTGCACAGCAAGAAACTAGGGAATGATTCAATTTAGCTTATGCACATTATTCTGTGCACCTTTGCTAAAATGTTTGAAAACAACCTCTCTGGCTTTCATATTTAAGCTAATATTCTCCTTAGATTTATGCTTAGATTCTTCTGTACCATGAAATAATCATGTTTTTGCATAATGCTATTATCCTGTGCCCAATGGATGGTCAGATGGTGGAAGTCAAAAACCTCTTTTAGAGTATAACAGCGTCCGAATAAAAATAGCAAGAGGAGAACATAGGGCGAGTAAATGAGAAAGGACAATAGATGGCAGAATTTCCATAATTTATATTCATAGTTGCTATGTACAAATGTTAAGTGCAAATGCCAAGTGCTCATGGAGTTTAAGGAGCAGTCATGCAAACACTAATAAGGCGAAATGAACACATCTGGTCATAACTGCCTTAGGGACACACATGCACACAAGTTCATAAATTTTTCACTTTTATGGCCCGAGGCAGAAATTATGTCACGGTAGGGAAAACTGTCCTTTAGATAAAACAAATCTGAAATCCTTCAAACAAAGCAAACTTAATGTGCTCATTGACGCAGGCTCTATAATGACCTGCATTTTATGTTTTTAAAAGACGTTGCGACTTGTGGCCAGATGTTGATAATTTATCATTTTTTCACTTTTGAATTCCCAAGTAATTGAAAGAGAGAGCTGCAGCTCAATAAAAATGACACGGTTAAAAGGACATTGTTTTATGGCCTTTTGTTTTACTAGTGGAGTCATTCGTGAGCGCGTAGAAAGGCCTGATCTGACAGATGGCATTTCACTGCATAACCTGCCTTCACTTCTAAGTTAGAAGATGTAAAGTGGGATTATTAGCCGCTGCTTTTATACGTCTTTCTAATTGTCTTCTCCCTCTCAGAATGTGTCCATTTGCATCGTCTTGATGAATTTGTTCAGACAGGAATAGTTTAGAATTACGTGTTTAAAGCTAGCTGACCATAGGCTGAAATCGAAAGAGACCGAATTCCCTTTAATTAACTTAACACCACCCGTTCTTAACAAGTGTTCCCAGTAAATCTAAACAGGTCCAGCTGAAATCTCATTATACTGCTGTTTAATTTCATACACTGCTGTCAACTTCACTCCACTTACTTTGGATTTCTGTCCCTGGATCAAAACATTTGCCTCTCTTCTCTTTAGTCTTCTTATGTCTTCTCTTAATAATCAGTGTGCATGAACAGAGGAACAGTGCATTATGGTTAAAGTCGCATGTACAGGAGCACTCACTGCTATAGTCAGGACCAAGGCCTGGAGAGACCAAACAGACAGGAGACCGATTTTAAGAGCATTGATGTTGTTATACTAAGATAGATAGATAACCAAATGGTTAAAGAACATGTGGTTGTGGTAGCTCATCAGCAAGCTAGCGTATCACTACCAGGGCTGTATGTCACAATATCTTGTTACATTGATTTGTTTGGTATGACAATACTGTATTTGCAGATATAACATCTATTACGTTTTCTGACCGATGCGGTCGATACGATGCAATCTTGTTATTATTATAATACACTATCATTAATTATATCTACTCACAAAAAGTGGTACAACCATTTTATTTCTAAGCTCTTACAGGCATTTAAATATAAAATTGCGTTCTTCTGATTTTAAAATAATAATAGATCACCCGTTCACTATAGTCTGATGCCTAATTTTCAAAATAAAGGAATATCTTAACCCTGTAACTCCAAATGTATCATTTTTTATGCAAATATTTCTGAGACCTCTACCTCTTCAACAAACTCACTCAACATACAAGTGACCCTATTTTACACACCCTACATAAAAATGCATGGGGAAAATGTTTTTTTTTTTTTTTTTTTTTTTGGTCTAATGTTACGATACAAACACAATTTGAAAGCCTGACGTTTTATTTTAAAACATTTCTTAAGTTTCCTCACAGTTACCTGTGTCAGGCCTTAAAGGGTAAAAATGGCAACATGTATCAACATTTTCATTTTGCATCAATATAATTGGATGGTTAATCATTTAATCGATATATTGATGTGGATGGATGTATGGTTACACCCTAATGAGCACATGGCTGCGTAGGGGAACCTTACTTTTTCTCTTCTTCAAAAACTTCTTCAACATGCATAGTTAGGCCAAGCTGAAGCATTCTTTTCTAATGCGTTGTGTCTTCCATCATCATTGAAGTGAAAGGCCGCGACGCAGTGGTGCTGTAGGATGATGATGATTAAGTATTGAGAGAAAATCTAAGTGTGGCTGGGGAGTGTGTTTTGGATTATCTTTTGTATAATTTTTTTTTTTGTAAGACCGATCCATTTAATAATGTATGCTTTACATCTTATGCCGCAGCTCAACGGCGAAATAAAGAAATGTCAAACGTGAAAACAGAGGGAAAGAAATTTGCTGCTGAAAGAAGTCATTTAATATGGGATTTGTGTTTTTGAGTTTTTTTTTTAACTTAGCTCATAATGGCTCTCCGAATCTAGCAGTGAGAAGAAAAAAAAAAAAAAAAAACTCCACAAGAAACATAAAGTATTGATGTTCGTGAGCGATCCAATAAAGAGATACAGAATATGTGTCTGCATTCGGGATGAAAATGTATTGTTGCTCTTCTGAGAGCAAAAAAAAAAACGAAACCAACAGAAGGCCGACGCTTTCAGATTCAATAAAAGGAGAAAAAACTGATTGCATCATAAAACTCAAGCCCTCCTTATCTCTGTTTACTGCCTGTTAGCTAATGTTCAGTACAAGTCCTTTGAGCAGATGACATATAGATGCCCTTGCCGCGGGGCACGTCGGCAGTGTTGGCCCCAGCTGATACCCGAGATCAAACGTGTAATTCCTCCTCCTGCTCGGTGGCCTTTCCAGAAAGATACTCAGATATTTTGGCACTCCGGTTGTTGCTCTAATGACACAGCAGACGGGCAGATAGCATTGATCAGAGTGACCCGCCTTTCTGGATCAATAGAAATGATCCCATCTAGATAGCGTTACAATCGATACCGCTGTGGGTCTGTCTGGGTGGATGGAGGGAGGGGGGGGGGGGGGGGGGGGGGGTGCCTGCACCAATGACCTGACCTGTTTCTTGCAGAGGCTACCTGTTTTCGGAAAAAGCATTCAAATGTGTGTGTGTTTGCGTGTCTCTCTGAGGTTAGGGAGTTTTTTTTTTTTTTCTTAAGGTCATCCAAGGTGGGATGTAATGGGACTCTGACCAGATCCAATCTGGGACCACTTGTGGCAAAATGAATTGGTCTCACACACACAGCGAAGCTAAAGTTTATCCCTGAATGTATGTGTGTGTGTGTGCGTGTGTGTGTGTGTGGTGGTCTGCCTGGCCTGGTGTTTCTCGGAGTGTGTTTGTGTAAAGGCCACCCTTGCTGTGGAAAACTAATCTAATTTTGACAGGTTCGCACAGACAAAAGGGCACATTTATTGAAAAAAAAAGAAAAAAAAAGTAAAATCACAATGCAGCACGTCGACTCTGTTACTTCCGAATGTGCGCACATTCACAGGCTGAACTTGTCGAGTGTTTCACGTGCCAGCAGCCACTTTGTGACGTCTGTGACAAGTGTAAAACGCCACATGATCGCTGGTGTTGCGTTGTGCAAGCGCGTCTCCATTCTCTGCCGTCTGGTTGTCAGCCGTCACTGTTAACTACAGAATACAGTCACAACTAACTAAACGTGGAGAAGTGAGGAACTTTGAATCCAGATGTCTTTTGCTCACAAATCTCCGCATCAGTGATCACCTCATTAATCACCTCGCAGAAGGCTGGGCAAACAAACAGGTAATAAGAAGTGAATATGAACACATTTGTATGCAACAGGGCTCGGTGTTTGTTTTTGCAGGTCAGCTCCGCTCTCAGGTTCACCTTTCGTGTTTCTGTCACAGTGGCGAGAACAAACAAACTCATTTAATGAACAACTGAAAGGCATCCTCTGCACCCGACCCTGTGCCTGTTTGGACTGGGTGGGTTCTCCGTCTCAAATATTGACGCGATGCGCTGCGGAGTAGAGGGGCTGTCGGCTTGCTCTCGGGAGAGTCATAAAAAATCCCCTAAGAGACGAGAGTTCATCTTTACATCTGAACCCAGTGCTCATCGTACATTTAAATCAAGGCTGCAGCAAAGCCGTTTTTTTTTATCAACTGTCTGCTGCACCTCTCATGTGCCTGAGTAGTTTTTTGCAGGTATTTCAATAAACAATCATCCGGCAGCCTAGTTTGTGCAGGCGCAATGAGAAACGGCAGTAACGTCACGTAACAAGCAGCCATTCTAACACGCTGTCTCTACAGCCGTCCATTTATTAGACATTTATTAGCTTAAAATGTTGAGTGGAAATTGTAAACTATGTCAAACAAAAGGCGAGCCCACTCATTGCTACTGGTTTTTGTAGTAATGGTTCACAAACCTTACCTGACTCCGCCAGATAGATTTGCTCCGCATATCCATCTGGAAACCTTCCGTTGAAGTAATTTTGGGAAGGGGCGAAAATACTGGTTAGCTGATTGGCCTATGTTGGTGATAGACGGGCCAAATAAACCAATCAGATTCGTCGTCGCTCGTAACAGAGCGACGACGAAAACACAACCACAAGCCAAACTACTCTTGCTGCTGCAGGTAAAGGCTCGTTAGCTCAGCAAAGAAATACTCTGTAATTCCGATAAAACTTGCTCGATAGCCACGCTAACGCTAGTTTCATCGGCTGAAACCGCCATGTTGTTTAGACTGAACTGACGCGCTTCCCGTTGCGTCACACCTCAACCCGCCTCAAAGCCAACGCTGATTGGACGTTCGTTTGGTGAACGGCTCCAAATTTTCTTTAACGGAGAGTAGCCAGACTGATCTGCGAGTGAAACCTTGAAAGCTCGCGAGATCAGGATGGTCTCACGAGGCTATCACAAACCCTTATCACATTGGTTTTTTTTATTCTTAAAACCATCCCTTTTTGGAGAGTTCAAAGGTCATTTTAAAAATATTTGCCCATGACCCACAGCCAGTTTATTTTTTAACTATATGATATAGTTAAGCCGACAATTACTCATAGCCCTGGAAGAATTGGTATTTATAGTATAGTCTTGATAATGTTTCTAATGTTTGTAGGGACTGGAAGGAATGTTACTGTTTGGAGTCCTGACTATATTCAGATAATTCAGAGGAGCTACATATTAGGGCAACGGCAAGGAGGGCATCCGATCTTAAAGACTCGGGGCTCACTGCACGACACAAAAAGTCATAAATACCGCTGAAAAAAAACTAAAAGCTTGTCAGCTTGTGTAAGATGTGTTTGATAGCTGTCATGCCAATAAAGGCTGTTCTGTTGATATAAGAATAAGAATATCAGTTTTTGTTAAAATGTAAATAAGAATGAAGAAAAAAATATTTTTCAACAAATTGGACACCGTTACCATTGTTTTATTACCCTCTGGGAGACTCCTGTATCATTTCCTGTAAGACCCCCCCGCCCCCCCAAAAAAACAAAAAAAACAACAAAACAAAACAAAAAACTTTTTAACTGTTGCACTAGCTAGCGGTAACGTTATCATGGTTCTTTCTTTGTGTGATGTTGATTACCATCTGCTTGTAATTTAGACTTCAGAAAGGGTTTTCTATGAAATGTTATGTGTCTGTTTAGTTGTTCATCCTCCTTGTAGCTGTATTTCTGATACAACTTTAATTGAAAGTGTCCATTTTGTTGCTTAGCGTGTCTTTTTTGATTATAGTTCTGATATTTTTTGACATTGTGGGGATGGTTGTTGGCAAGTTAACACTTGCTAAATCATGGTTCTGCTGTATAGCACCTTTGGTTAACTCTGAATATATCTGTTAGCTGGCCAAACTGGAAGGTGTTCTAATGGGTTCTCATTAATTTTATGAATTCATTTTCAGTCAACAACAATTCTATGAAAATTCCCAGTTAAAATCTTTGGCAGGATGTTATTTTAATTTCTGACCACTTCATACTGTGAACACACATTCTACAGCAAGCTATACTTGCTCAACATAACAGCTAGATATAAACTGTAACTTTGCAGACTGATGCATTTCTGCTCAGATCGTTAAGAACCACAGCAAGGAAACTGATTCCTGTTTAAATGGTGTTTATATGTTTGACTAAAGCAGTGAATATTAGTGGACTTCTACATTTTCAGTTCTAGTAAATCTATAAGGAGCTTGCCTGTTATCCAACTGAGCTTATGTCAGAGAATCAGATTCAATTCCCAAGTTTGTGCACATAAAAATGAGTTTGACTTTTGTTCCACTTTACTATCAATGAAGACATCTTTAATATGAACAGAAAGGGGAATCAAAATATACGTACATCTTCATTGATATGTAGATTTACAGTATTTTGCAAAATAGGAAGACATGATTGGACTGGTGCAAATATGCATGGTATCGATCTGTTAAGTGTTCAGTTTCATTCAACATGTCATAAGACTGTTAAACTCCCAATCCCCCCCCCACATACATACAAAACTAGTCACTTTACATAGTCACTGACTAACTGTACTATCTGCACCATCAGGTGGTCCATTCATTAATGCAATGCATCCTGCTGCTACAAGTACTTTTCTGCTATTATTCAGGAAAATTGTCACAAGCCTCATGTTTTATTTAAAACTATTGAGTTGCTTATTCATGGTCCACAGGCTGTCTGTGTTGAGCTCTCCCAGGACACTTGTGGTAAAACTTCTACATCCCTTTGAGGAAAAAGTAACTTCTCTGAAAGCTCAGATCCCCCTCTCTGTTTCTGACCCGTCTACCCATGCCCTCTGCTCTGCTTTCATTGACAGGTTGGAGCCAGTTTCACTGCTTTCTTTACAGGAGATTGTTGCGCACCTGAAGCCCACAGGTTCTCCATATGATGCTCTCCACCCCCCTCAATTTTTTAAAGAGGCTTTCCTCACGATTGCACCAGTTCTACATTCAATTATAAATGGTAGCCTGTAATTTAGGCATTAATTCATCATCTTAAGAAACCTGCTCTTGATCACGATACTTTTGAAAATTACAGGCCTATGTCCAAACTGCCTTTTATGTCAGAAATTCTTGAAAAGGTGGTTTATAAGCAACTAATGCCATTTTTAGAGGAACATGGTATTTTAGAGGTTTTTCATTCTGGTATTAAAGCTTTACACAGCACTGAAACTGCCCTTTTAAGAGTTTTTAATGATGTGCTTTTAGCAACTGACTCTGGAAACCGATGTTATTATTATGCTTCTACATTTAACTGCTTCCTTTGACACAGTTGACCATAAAATTTAAATTTCTCGTTTGGAGCAGTGTGTGGGTGTCAGGGCTACTGCATTGCAGTGGTTCACGTCCTGTTTGGCAGAGCAAACCCTTTTAGTTAAACTGGGTGACCCTTTTAGTTAAACCTCTGCTGCTTTTCTTCACTGTGGGGTCCCACAGGGGTCAGGGTTAGGCCCCTTTTCTCTTTGTACCTGTATCCCCCTGGTTCCATCTTCAGGAAACACGGGGTTTCCTTCCACTGTTGTGCAGATGACTCTCAGGTTTATCTCCCTCTTAAAAATGCCAAGGGCTTCTCATTAGATTCATTGATCAAATGTCTCAATGATATAAAGTCCTGGACGGCCTAAAACGTTTTACATTTGAATGAGCAAAAAACAGAGATCATGGTTTTTGGTGGCACATCTGACATCTCCAACATAGATCTAGGTTCTCTGGCGCAATATGTTAGGCTGATCATCACAAATCTGGGATTTAAGATGGATGCTGATCTTAAACTTGAAAGCCGGATTATGACTTATGTTGTTGAATCAAGCTTTTTTTCATTTGAGGCAGCTAGCTAAAGTAAAGCCATTTATATCGAGGCAGCTTTTTTGAAACAGTGATTCATGCACTGGTAACATCTAGGCTGGATTAGTGTAACTCGCTCTATCGTAGGGTTAGTGAGGCACATTACCCCCATGTTAAATTCCCTTCATTGGTTGTCTGTACATAATAGAATCTGTTTCAAAGTTCTCTTATATGCATTTAAATCTCTTAATGGTTTAATGGTCTATATTTATATTAATCTCTGCTGCGGTGAGTTGTGGATAGACGCTCTTCCTGAGTGAGTTGGTGGGAAAATGTGTTGTCTGCGCTGAACAGAAGTGATTGCAAATCTTTTTAAAGTTGTCACAAGGATTCCATCCTCTACCATTGATAACAAAAGATGAATTTTGCATTAGAGAAAGCTTTCCAAAGAAACATCTGAAGCTGGAGAGATTACCCTCCTCCACGTATAACAGCTTAAAACTGACCGCACCAGGAAGCTAAAGTTTAACAAAGGTTGGACAACGTATTACAGCAAAGACGTTGGTTATTTTAATCAGAGCAGCTAGGAACTGTAGTTTTTGTTGTAAAACAGGCCTGTTCAACATTTAGATAGAAAGCAGAGAAGCATTTGCTGCCCAAAAACATGCAGCCACCCGTTGAATGCCTGTTTCTGCCGGCATATCTCGTGGTCATCTAATCTGATGCTTTTAAAATAGTTTCCTTGTCATCTCTGTCGCTCGTTCACCGCAGCCAGGATATCACCTGGCTCAGGTTTTCTGTCGCCGCTATTTCCATCTTCCATTGGTTTGCCTCTTCCCTCTCCACGCGCCCTCATGCAGTGTTGAATGTAAATAAACCAGCACAGAGAAACCACAGCCCCCCGCACGCACACACACACACACACACACACACACACACACACACACACACACACACACACACACACACACACACACACACACACACGCACAGAATTGTGTTCAGCAACGAGTTTGTCTCGGTTTCTATTTCGGGCCGGTTTGACTTACTTCTTTGTAAGTCTGTCGCGCCGCCTTTTGAGCGTTTCTTGGTTGTTGGGGGGGTGGGGGGGGAGGGAGAAAAAAGCTGCGGATACATGTACTCTTCCACAAAGATTTGTTAGCTCTCTCTATTACAACTGAGCTTGTGTGTGCATCTGAGCGTGTCTGCAGAGTGTGTGTGGAGAGGAGGCAGAGATAACATTGTTCTCCCAGAAATCTATCAGCGCCAACAGGATTGCTCCCCCCCCCCACACACACACCACCCCACCTGCCTTGCTTTATCCCCCTCTGTTTCATTCCTGTTTCCAATCCTCCCCTTCTCCTACTTCCAACTTTGCCCCCCCCCCCTTCCACCATTACCAACTCCTCTCAAGCTCCCTTCAAACAGGGCACCAGTTGCACTCCATAACATCCAGTTTAGCCGCGGCCACAAAGAAAGACGAGGGCTAGCCAAGCTAAGCTGCGTCCCCGTGTGTGTGTGTGTGTGTGTGTGAGTGGGAGTGAGTGCATCGGCATGTCTGCCCGGGCCATCTTCTCCAAATGATACTCCGTCTCCGGCACCCTGACAGGGCGAGCGATGGATACGAGGGAGAAACGGGAGACGAGATGGAAGCGGCGAGGCAGGAGACGGATGAGAACAGGGGAAGAGAGGGATGAGGGGGGGAAAGTGAGACGACAGAGGATGATGTAAAGGCGGGGAAGTAAGCGAGAGAGGGCAGGAGAATAAAAAGAGATGTATTGGGATTAGGAGGGCTGGAGAAATTAGTTATGGCGGGTGCAGACAGGAGACGAGAAGGATGGAGGTAGGGCACCGCAAGGTTGTCCTTTGCATCTGTCAGTTCAACTCTGGCATACTTGGAATGTATAATTTGCCCACGTAGGAGGCAAACATATGCAGAGTGGAGCAAATGAGCAAAAAGGAAGAAGCCTGGGAAATGTGATGTTTAATTAAGCTGGCACCTTTTTTTTTTTTAGAAATATCTTAATAATTGTGTTGAAGGTTATAAAGCTGCAGAATAAAGCAATTAAAGCTTTGGAGCTCACCGTCTGTGGTAAACGCTGTCGCTTCATTTTCTGGCACCGATCGTCAACTTCCTGTCTGTTTTGGGTTTGGTTTAGTTCGTTTGAGTCAATGGTTCTCATTAAAGTATTTTCTGCCCAACTTATGTGGGTGTAGAAAGGACATTTAGTGGCAACGGTTGACCTATTTGTGTTTGCCTTGAAGACGTGTCATTCCTGCTGTGACAACCTAGCTTTTAAAGTCGTTTTCTGTTAATACATTCAAAGTTTAAGAAAGAAATCACCATGTAACTGCAATAAATATTATTTTTCAACTGGATGTCACTTATTATGGCTCATGATCTCTCATTTTCCTATGAAGTACAGAAACAAATTTCCATCAAAACCACGATCAGTGGAAACAAGGCACAATATAAAATCTCAAGAAAATAATACACAATGTAATTAAATTACATTTAATCATTTTCAACCCCCCCCCCAAATGAATAAAAAAATAATAATTACACAAAGAAACAAGTGATTATGGTGACATAAAATGAGTTTTTTTTTTTTTACAAAATACAAGTTTTCACAAAATACAAAGTGGCTTACGTGGTTGTCCCAAGCTCTTGCTGGACGGTTATTTTTAGGGCTTTAGTTAGGTTTTAACGGCATTCTCCTGTCAACTCAGTTCATCACTGTACTAGTTCCTAGTTACTATGGCCCTTCATGTTTATCATCATTTCATGAATACTTATAGTTTATGCTTTTCGTGATGACCAGAGAACTGGTCCAGCTAAATACTGTTTATATCCTAATTTCTCTCCATTGCAAGTTTTTAAAAGATCATAAGTCTCAGAAGAGTTGGTCGGAGAAGCATAAAGAAGCTAAGAACAGCCCTCTAAGGAGAATCTGTGTCAAATAATCATTAACAAGAGAGCAGTTAAACATATATATATATATATATATATATATATATATATATATATATATATATATATATATACTGTATGTTAAATGGCCTAAGCAGATTTTAAGCTCTGTTACTGAATATTTAAATTTAAAAGTCCTGCTTCTCTCCGAAATCTTGCACCTAGTTGCCTCACCTGTTCTGTGCAGAATCAGAAATCTGACGTTCAAAGATGAGTTCAGAACCACAGGACAGAAACCCACCACTCATGTGTCAGAGTTTCAGATGACAGCAACAAAACCTCTTTGCATGCTTTTAGAAGGAGGCCCTCAAAAGTGTGTTTTTCTTTATTTTCATTTGCAAACAGTTATTTGCTGAGATCACATTCAAAAGCCTGTATTTTAGGACATTTATTGCAATTGCACACAAGGGTTGAATAAAATCTAAATGTAATTTGGAGGATAGTTGTGGTTTAAATAAAACTCTTGGCAGCATGAAACTACCATCGGCCACAGGAAAATCATCATCCTTTAATGGGAAATCCTGTTGTGACACAATTTTGTTCAGGAACCATTAATGAAGAAGCTGTGCTCCTAATGAAATTCATCATGAAGATAGTTTTAAAGTTTTCCAGATTAACAGATGCTGACTGAACGTCCTCGTGCTAATCGCAGCGACATCTGGGCTGCTGATAAACCCTAATAATCTGCTTTTAGCTCCACAAACGGATTCAGTCATCTGGAGCAAACACATGGTTCATTTTGTAAAGTACGAGTTTGAGAAACTTCTTAACAACAATCTGTCACCATTTAAACTATTTCACACGGCGTGGCTGAAACCAAATCCCATTCTTTTCATCCTCGGTAAGATGCAAGCACCAGGTCAGAGTCAATTAATCTTACTTCACTATTCCTGTAGTGTTATAAAACTACACCCAGCATCCCCTCTAAAGCTCACTAATTAACACCTCTCATGAACAATTTGTGCTTTAGAAAGAGTCATGCTCTTTAAACTTTGACCTGCAGTGAACATTCCCATTTAGTCAGCATCATTAATGGCATTAGTAACGGTCTGAAAAATCACTGCCTGGTCTAACTCTGTATATTAGCAAGAATGCACAACTTCTACAGAACCCCCTTTAAATAATTTTTTTATACAATTTGAAGGGTCTTTGAAAGAAAATATTTAAATTTAATTATATTTAAGATCAGAAAGTCCTTTGATGAGATTATGTAACTCTCCAGTTTTCATTGACTAAACTTGTTTTGTAAGGAACAATAGTACACGGGGTCACTGCATGCATGGGACTCCATCAGGGATGCCCCTTGTCACTGATCCCGTTTGTGGGCGCATAGACGGGATCTCAGTGTGCCGTTGTGGAGAGGAGGGATTCTGGTCTCAGGATCTTATATTTGCTTTTTCCAGACGATGGAGTTCTGTTGCAGTTTCTGCCGGGATGAGAGTCAGCTCCTTCAAGCCTGAAGCAAAAGTCTTCGACTGGCCAAAAGGTGCACTGTCCCCTCTGGGTTGGGGGTCAGTCTCTGCCTCAAACAGTGGAGTTTAAGTATCTTGGTGTCTTGTACACAAGCAGATTGGAGCTGCATCTGCAGTAAAGGGGCGCTGCTCTTGTCTGTTATGGTCAGGAAAAAGACAAAATCCAAAGCGCTCGATTCACCGGTCCATCCACTTTCCGACCATCACTCATGGTCATGAGGTATGGATCATCATCAAAAGAATGACTTTTGGCTAAGATTAGATTCCTCTTGAGGGTGGCTGGGTTCAGCCTTAGAGATGGGGTGAGGAGACCTGTAATCTGGGGGAAGCTCAAAGTAGAGCTGCTGCTTCTCTGCATTGAAAGGAGTTGGTTGGGGCTGTTTGGACATCTGTGCATGATGCCCCCTGGGCACCTCCCTTTGGAGCTTCTCTGGGTATGTCCCACTGGGAGGAGATCCTGGGGAAGATCCAGAACTTGCTGAAGGGACTCTATATCCAGTATGGTCTGGGAACATCTTGGTATCCTCCAGAATGAACTGGAGGAGGACGCTGGGGAGAGGGATGTCTGGGTTTCCCTCCTGAACATGTTGCCCCTTTGACCTGATCTCATACCAGCTGAAGACAATGGATGGATGGAGCATATGTGTAGTACATGCTGTGGGTACAATAAGCTTTGTCCATGTTAAATTCTTCTTCAGTATAAATCATTCTAATTGGGTTATTAACAAAATAGCCCAATTAAACAAACATATAATTTCCAGCCCATTTTGACCTAAAGGTTAAAGGGGAAAATAGTCCCGGTTCACTACAAACACAGGATTAAAAAAATAAGCAAATGTCCAGGGAAACTTACTGGGAACTGAAAATACCCAAGACTAAACTGTCAGTGGGAAACGTGACTTACAGAGGAAGTAATAAAACCAAACATGAAAAGAGCAGATGCAAATTATTAACATATGCTATTGATAACCACATAGGTAACTGAACAAAGGAAACGATCAGTACATGTAAATGTGGAAGGGTAAGAGTCCTGTTGGGATTACAGAGACAACAATAAACTTCACGAACCAACGTGAGCAACATTCTTAATAAGCCTTGTTTAATTGACCCTTTCTTTAATTAATATCTATATCCATTTCAGCAGAGGATTTTGGGTAAGACTGCACCCGATGGGGCACGTCTTCATGCTGTTTGGTCCTCATTCTATGACGATGCAAAGTCAAAACCGAATCTTATACCCCCGTTGCACCATTGTGTATCTTCCCTTGGAGTGCCTTAGGTAGGCATCACCTAACTTCTCCACTGACAATGTCCAGCAGCCAATTTAACAATGTGGCCGGATAGGTTTCAGTTATCCAGATGGACAAAGGTTTTATAGAAAAATTGGAAGTCTAAGGTGCCATGCAGCAATAAAGTAGATACTGAGCCCATTAACATAAAATCCACACCCAAATAATCCACACATGCAAATAAAAGACAATAGTCCCAAACCACAGACAAGAAAACTCTTAATTGGTTTCAGAGAAAGAGCGTAAAACTGCTACTCCCAGTCAATAATCAGACTTGTATCCAATAAAAAAAATCTATAGAAAGAACTGAAGATCTGTGTGCATAGAAATGACTCCCTGAACCTTCAAGGTCTGAAAACAGTTTGTGTAGAGGAATGGGTCAAAATAACAGAGCAAAGGATTTTAATCATTTCTCCACACAGGAGACGTCTTGCAGCGATCATTACAAAGAAAGGCTTTTCTACAAAGTATTTGACGGATCTCTGTAAATGTGATGAATGCTTATTCCCTGTACCATTCCCTTTTTTATCCACAGCTTAATTAGTAGAATTAGTACCATAGACTGTAGGCTTTTTTTGTATGTCTGGATTACTTGAGTTGTTGCTAACATCTGTTGCGAACATTTTATCAATAGCCCAATTAGAATGATTTATACTGAGGAAGAATTGAACATGTCCAATGCTTATTTTACCCACTGCATGTACTACACACATAGGCACCACCGCAAAGGAAGTTTGTGACAGGCGACGGCAAAACCAGGAACAGGTCTCCCCAGGGTCGTTTTGTGTTATTTACAGATCCCGAAAGAGGGGAGTCTAAGCTTTCCAATGATGTCAAACCTGTGAAAAAAATAAATAAAAAAATAAGAAGATATGACAATTTGAATGTTGTCACTCTGTAAGGATTAATGAGAAAACAGACTTCAATATGTCTGTAGAATCACATGAGAAGCCAGCTGGGCGTTAACGAAAGCTGTTCATTTAAATAACTTTGCCTTCAGTGTTAAGGCCCGTTTTTGCTATTTGGTACTTTCAAGCTAAGCCTATGGTTGAAACGGGAGAAATATATACGTTTATGTTTTGTGTTAGATTGAAAAGCACATAACAAAACATCAAAATCTGTCAACTTATATCATGTTTGGATATCAAAAATAGAAAGACAGAAGGATTCATGGCTTTAATTTCAATATAATGCATCACAATAGTTTTTTTTTAATGTTCTCAACCTCCACCATGTCCGATGAGTCTCATGTCTTGCCGCTGTCTTTCTGTTTCTAAAGACTCCATCCATATGTTGTACATGACATCTGGAGAAAGTTTGCAGATCAGGACTGTGTCCCAAGTGCACAATTCTCCCAAAATATAACACTAAAATCCCATCATGCTGTTGTGTTGTCTCAGGAGATAAATGTACACCTCTAATAATTATAGGTCTTCACCCAGAGGAGAACCATTCCATATGGTCTTGCATCGGTTTCTAGAAGTGGAATGTAAAAAAAATTGTGTTTGATTTTATTATCCCTGATCCACTTGCCTAGCTTTCTAAAAACATTCTATTTTTTTCCAACCAGACCTATTTTATTTAGTTTTTTATATAAAAGATGACAAGACAGTCATCCATCCAGTAGTTTATCTGGTTATCCTTATCTATTTATTCATCTGTACATCCTTCCATTGATCCATCAATGCAGTTGTCTATTAGTATGCACATGTGCTAGAGATCCATCCATCTACCCACCGATGTCTTTCTATCCTGGCTTTATCACTATACATCCATCAGTCCTTTCTTATATACTTTGTGTGTTTGTTTTAGGATTTTTAGATTCCATACAACTGTGGAAACATCCTAAATAAAATCCACACTGACTACCTGCATTTGCAGTTTAAAAATATTCCAAAAACCGTCTAAGAAATCTGGAAGATGTCAGTCAGATAAAGTATGGTTTGGAAAATGTACAGGGGCCATGAATGGAGTACTGACTTACAGTCACTCACTATCAGCTTTATATAGATGATGGATGGATGGATGTTTCTATCAGGGCTGCTAGATTATTGATTAAAAGAAGTCAGTAAACTTGAAAATCTGAGTTTCCCTGATACCTTCCTGAGGAATCGTCCCTTAAAATAACTAATGATACTTTAATAAAGTATTTATTAAATGTATTGTTACATATAGAAACATATGAATATGCTAAATCAGCAGTTTTGTGTGCTTTTCCACTTATCTGAGATCGGGTCGCAGGGGAAACAAGTCCAGCAGAGAACCCAGACATCCTTCTCCCCAGCTACATGCTCCAGCTCATTCTGGAGGATCCCTGGACACCCCCGGGTCAGAGGGGACATAGAGTCCATCCAGCAAGTTCTGGGTCTTCCCTCGGGTCTCGTCCTTGTGAGATGTGGCGGGATTCTCTGCTTTTGTCTGGGATCTTGTTCTTTTAGCCATGATCCATACCTCATGATCATAAGTGAGGGCTGGAACATAAACGTACTGGTAAATTGAGAGCTTTGCTTTTTGGCACAGCTCTCTTCACCACAACAGACTAGTGCAAGCACTACTACAGTAAAAGGTCTGGACCAAACAACTGGACCATTTTGTGAAGGGGTCTTGGTCTGCTTCCCAATGAACTCTAATGCAGTTCGCTTCTGGTGTATATACAAACAGACCGATAATAATGATTTTGCAGCTGTAATAGCAGCACAAGTATGCAAACCAGGTGTTGCACACAGGATTTTCATGATAGTTTTTCTCCATTCTCCCTTCCTAGTCATTTCTGTCCAAAGGGACCAGGGATTGTCACATGGCTGGCTTTGTTACAAGTTATAGTTCCATTGCAAAACGTACACCAATCAAATAAAGTAAGTGAATACAGTTCGCTTTTGGTCTTGACCAAAAAAGCAGACCAAAGGACTTTATTAGTGTGAATATACCCTTAGAGCGGCTGACTCTCATCCCAGCTGCTTCATATTCAGCAGCAAACTGCTCCAATGTACGCTGGAGGTCATGACCAGAAGAAACCTACAGAACCACATCATCCGCAAATAGCAAACACGTAATCCTGAGGTTCCCAAATCACACAGACTCCTCTCCATGCCTGAGATGTCCCTGGGGGAGTCCAAGGGCGCACTGGGAACAGGGTCAAATTTGTACTGAGAATGCAGACACAGCTCTTGCTTTGGCCACACAAAAATTGTATGGTTCCCATATTCCTATGGCATTCCATAGGAATAAGCTTTTTCCAGATCCATAAAATACATATAGACAGGAGAAGCATAGTCCCATGACCCCCTCAACACTTCCTTAAGGGTAAAGAGCCAGTCTACTGTTCCACGGCCAGGACAAAAGCTACATGGCTCCTCCTGGAGCTGAGATTCAACAATCAGTCAGAGCCTCCTCTCCAACACCCCAGAATAAGAAGTTTTCCCCAGGAGGCTGAGAAGGATGATCCCTCAATAACTGGAACACACTCTCTGGTTCACTATCTTCAAAAATGGAACCACCACCCATGTCTGCCGCTCCAGCGTTGTTGTCCTGGTCCTCCATGCAATATTGAAGCGGGGTGTCCACCATGACAGCCCTACAATGTCCAGAGCCTTCAGATTCTCCGATTCTTTAGGCTCTGCCTTTGAGGACATGCTGACTGGATTCAGGAGATCTGCTAAAGTGCTCCGTCCACCTCCCAGTAGTATCCTCAGTCCAGGTCTGCAGTCCCCTGCCCCAAAGTCCCTGTGTCCCTTTTCTGAGTCACTGAACAGATTTCCAGAACCGTCTTTTGACCAACTGAAAGTCTGTCTCCATTCTTGTTATTTTCTGTTTTTATCATTTTACCCAGGTGGGAATCTGCATGCTTCTACTTGTCTTTCGCTGTGCGGCTGGTACACCTGAACTACCCTTCTGCAGGGGAATAATGGATATTTCTATTCTATTCTACTGACCAAACCAATTTTGTAACCTAGTGTAAGTTTCTATTCATTTATACTTGCAGAATAATCTTTCCACAGCGTGTGTCTTTCTGCTTCCATTTACTTATAAATTTGCTGCTGAACAGAAATATTCCCACTGAGGGACAATTAAAGCATTCTTTTTTTTCCCCTATTATATTTTCTCATAGATCACTGTGTTTAAATTTCTGTTGGCTGCACACATGTGTTGTGTTGTTGTGCCGCTGACACCATTGAGCAGCAAATCTTGGGTTTCTTACCCACGGCTGTCTGTTCCAATCCCAATACAAATGAACTCGTTCTACCTTCTTTGGTGACTCCAAGCTCCCTCTCCCTCTCAGCACGGTTCCTTATCTTTTCAGGGCTTTGCAGTTTTGGTCGTTTCACAAATGGCGGCGTCTTTCACAGGACATTTCATACGAGCCATGCGTCAAGCCACCGGCGGAACATTTCTCTGCTCCTCCTCTTCTTTTTTTTTCGGCCGTCCTTACTGTGACTTTTCAAAGGAAGAATGCATTTGTTCAGCCTTCGACAAGAGCAGAAGTGCACAATCAGTAGGGAGCACCTTTACAAGGGCAATATTCCAAAAATGATAAGGTGAATATATTGTTTATGCTCATTCCAATCTAAAACTGAAACTGAAGCATCCGTCTAATTGCTCTACAACCCTGGTTTCTTTTTAACCGAGCCTGAGTTGATTTATGGTTCAGATTATTCTAAAAGCAGAAGCAAAACCGCTCTACACCATCAATAACGTGATCATCACTGTCACCATAGAAATGCTTATTATGTACCTTAAATCATTTACCATGACTCGGCTCAGAAGACAGAGATTTATTGGATTATCTGCTATGATTCCACTCTGAAATTCATTACCTAAATGCGTGACACAAAAAAAAAAAATGGGTCCCAACATTGTGGTTGTAGGCTTTAACTAATTATGTTGCAGGTATCTCATGATAGGAAGTTAGTAAACCCCTCTAATTGCAGTATTGGATTGCTCATGCCTTGCTGCAAACCATTAACCAAATGTCTGAGGAGCCAGATATATGCTGTGAGGTAGTTAATTAGAATGGAGCAATGCCAGCGGTTAAGACATCCCATAATACAGCGGTGATGCCTGAGAGATCTCGGCTAAGCATCCTCTCTAACCGGAGCGGAGCGACTCCAGCTCCCAGCTACAATATCCGACGTCCGAGGGACTGGATGTCAGATATTGAAAGCGGCACATCTAGATGAGACCCCAGCGTGCCGTTTCACCGCTTCATCCATCAATCTCCTCTGGTGGATTCTTGTCGTCGTCTTTCCGATTCGCCAAATAACCTCAGATCTTTGGTGGATTTCTCCCTTTCCCCCTCAGCCTGTCAAGCCTGTCTGTTCGTTATTTACCCTCCTGCATTTCTCTCTCTTTCATTCTCCTGTCTTCCTTCATCCCTTTGCTTATCTGTTTTCTCCTTCTTTTCGCCTCCCCATCTATTCATCTCTGTCTCCTGGTGTCTTTTTATTTCCGTCTCCTCCTCCTATTCCCTCTAGTTGCCCCTTACAAATTCTTTAACGGCACTTTCGCCTTTTTTCTTAGAAGAAAGACAGAGATTGATGGAGTGAAGAGCAATAAAGAGACTGGAGGAGAGAAAGCTAAGGAAGTGAGGAGTGTGTGTCTGTGTGTGTGTGTGTGTGTGTGTGAATGTGTGTGTGTGTGTAATAGAGAGAAGTGAAGAACAGAGAGGGAGGGAGGGAAAAAAAGAGGAGAAGTGAAAAATCTCTGAGCCATAATCTTCACTCAGCCTGGAGAAGCTCTGCCAAGCTGACCACACACACACACACACACACACACACACACACACACACACACACACACACACACACACACACACACACACACCCATATACATACACACGTTCTGTGTGGGCTAAGTTTTAGACAGAGTGGAAATCAATGCAACCACTACCACTATGCATGATAATGAGAACACAGTGTGTGTGTGTGTGTGTGTGTGTGTGTGTGTGTGTGTGTGTGTGTGTGTGTGTGTGTGTGTGTGCATGTTTCAGATGGAGAGGAGGAAAGAAGACAGAGTGGATGTGTGTGTTACAGTCAGCATCTGTTTGTGAGTGGATTTCTGCAGTGTGTGTGTGTGTGTGTGTGTGTGTGTGTGTGTGTGTGTGTGTGTGTGTGTGTGTGTGTGGTCTAATCCAAACTAAGCCCGTGTGTGAGTGCGATACGGAGTCGTAGGCTGATTGGTGTATCTGCCCCGACAACATGCGTGTGCCGTGCATGCATGCATGTTTTTCGCTGCCGCCTTCGTCCAGCAGGAGAAACGAGCTCCCAGAATGCAACAAGGGAAAGTTCAGGTTCAGCAAAAAGTCACTTTATTAAACGTGCGGGGAAAGGGCAGGGGAAAGTAAGTGAAACTAAGCCTCCTCTCGGTCACGCCGTCTTTGCCCCGCTGGTTCAGCCGGACGCCTGCTCAGCCGACCGGAGGAGATGGAAACAGACGCAGGAGGGACGGAGGAGCGGGGGAGGCGGGAGGTTAAAGACGGGGCCGTGTAACTACAAGACGTTTTTCCCCCCTTCCTTTCGAGTCACAATCTGAAATCGTTATTCCCGACCTGCACGTTGAGGGTTCTGGGAAATCTAAAAACGTGGAGCGGGATCCAAGCACCAGTTCCTCGGGTTCCTGCAGGAGCACAGAGACGTGCTAAAGGCTGGCACGATGCTCGGGCGCCATATGGCAGAGCGTTAGGGCGCCGAATGTATACGCAGGTCTCTATCTCTGGTGAATTACATTTATGATGCTGTTCAGCAGAAAAAGCTGCTGTGCTTTTCAAATGCGATGCGATAGATGTGAGTGTTGACTGGACGACTTTCCTTTTAAAAGGAGGGGAATTAAGATCAATACTTCTACCTTTGGCCAGGTTTTCCCTAAGCGTATGCTAAAATACATACACATGGTCCTGATGGTCTTATGTGCATCCAGGCAACAAAGCATAAACAATGAGATCATTTGATGACACAATTACAAATAGGACTTTTGTCTAACATTCAGAAAAATCAGATCGGCAACAAACAGGATGATAATGTTTACTTGCTTTAGATTCATCTCTCTGACAGGTCGCTAGAATGGTTGTTTTTCCCTTAGAGAGAAAATAGAAAGCCCGTGGCATGTTCTATACGAAGTTCCAGATGTTGGCATTTTCAGGTTCGCTGGAGGAAAAACCAAACGGTTTCCTGAAAAACCACTCTAACCCAACCTAAAATCCAACATGGATACCCATACCCGGTGTATTGTGCCCTGCTAGAAGGGGCTTTACTGCAGTCACAGCTGTTTGGCTTTTGGAGTATGTCTCTACCAGCTGTGCACATCTAGATACCGAGAATATTTGCCCACTTTTATTTACAGAATTGCTCAAGCTCAGCCAGATTGGCCTGAGAGCCTCTCTGGATGTTGGTTTTCAAGTTTTTCCACAGAGTGTCACTAGGACTGTACTGTACTTTGAAAACAATCCCACAGCATGGTGCTGCCACCAACATATTTTGAACTGCTGCAGGTTGTGTGCTCATTACAGTGTCCAAATGTAGATTTTCTGCACAGTTCTTTTTTCTTCACAAGTTCAACTTTGGATAAAAGAGTTGTAGAATGGATGCCGTTGGAGTGGTGCGTTTCATTTTGCAGTCGCCCAGGTTCTGCTAGGATGCTTGATTTAGGAGGACATGACATGTCATGTATCATGTTTCATGTAGTCACAGTTCTTCAAAGCGAATTGCAGTCACCGACTTCTAAAATATTACCAGATGCGGATCTTGTGATTACAAGTGAACTGGCCACTGCTGAAAGATACCAGCACAATGTTGACATACCAGCATCGTGATGAGCAGGAGGTTCTGTGGCTCCGGCAGAGAACTTGATGATTGGAAAAGGGAGGAGAAATGGAAACAGGGGCAGAGACAAGGAGAGCTGCTTTACTGCTGTTGTTCAGCTGGGTACCAGGGGGGGAGGATGCTGTTCACAGCAACTGGTGCTGCTGGTGGTGAAGACAGGAAATAAGGGGAGCTGCTCCTGTCAAAGGAGGAGAAGCCAGTTTCCTCTGAGTTTAGGGTAGTAGAGCCGAGCGCGCCGCGTACGTTTGACTAGAACGTACTCAATGTTGAAAAAGCCAGAGGTGAAATAACATCCCTCTACTACTATCACCTACAATAACTTCACAGAACCCTATTTCAGAAAATCCAAACGAAGCATTTAAACTAATACATAGCTGCATCTTGACTTGGTGATGTTTGGTTCTTGTCCACGGGGAACCGAAGATTTTCTGTAAGAATTTCTGGACTTGGCCACTCCGACATGTTTTCCTCTGATGAAGCCTTTCCTTTGTTGATCTGGATGAACGCTCAGACTCACTGTGATGATACCATCCCGTTTCATCTGAACCATTCTGGCAGACACATGAAGGTATTGGCTCACAACTGACATGCCTTTAAACTGTTCACTATTTCATCCACTTCCACAACTTCAATCCCAGACAAGGAACCGGTATCTGTAACATCCGTGGGTGAAAGCATAAGATAGGTTTCAAAGATGTCCACCAGGTACTCCTTCCATTAGAGGCATAAAACGACAGACAAACGATGTCAACTATTGGCCATTTACAAAAAAGTCAAACAAGACAGTACGATGGTGACAAAGCTGCGGCTGTCAAGAGCTGGCAAATGGAGCACTGAAAACCCAAATGCTGTGACCAGCTGGGTGTTAAGAGGGAGCTAATCAGCAGCTAGCACTCGATGGGCAAGACCTATGAAGACAGACGAGGAGAAAGGGAGCTGCATGAGCAGAGAACAAATGGAAAAATCAGAAATAGCGGTCAGAAAATGTCTGGGGTTAGAAAAGGTTCACTTGGAGTGTTTAAGCGTTTACGCTGGCCATATCATCATAATCTAACATGAATTGAAACTATCTGTGACAACAGATTCTAACCGTCACAGACACCCACTGGTGCAGTGAAAGTCTGCGGGAAAATGTAGCATCGTTTACCTCAGGCCAAACGCTCTTAAGCAGGCTCATTTTGAATCCCTGGCTGACAAAAACCTGAACTTAGCGAATGTGGCTGAGCAGCGCAGACAGCATCTGACTCCGCCGAGCTCATTTCGCATTTAAGACAGCGAGCATTTGTAAGGCAACGCGCGAAGCCGAGCAGGATCTGTGCGAGAGGAGTGCGTCTGAATGAGGCTGGTGTGAGTGTGATTTGTGACTGTGTCTGTGTTAATTGGAGGGCTGTTGTCTTGAAAGATCATCCATTTGTCTCCATCTGGCCCCCTGGCCACAAATACCTCCCTTTCTCCATGCGCGCGCGCGCTGGCACGCTCGCGTTCTCTCACAGACCAACAGTACATACGCAATGTACGTGTTTCCAAGGTCCTCGATCGGAGCACTTAAAACCAACGTCCCCCTGACAATACATCTTATCAAAGCTGCCACTCAGCCGCTTTTTAATCTACATCTTAAATCAAATTTTTCACTCTGTTTCATATTTCAGCAGTGGGCCACATGAAGGCCTTTAATATTGATTGTAACGTGGAGGGTGTGCAGCGTGCCCACCGGCTCATTTTGCAGCAGCCCGGCTTCTCATTTATTTAGAGATGGAAAGGTGATGCTCAGCTTCTCCATTAAAGCACAACACAATTGCCTCTTTCTTTAATCCAGCATGAGTAATACAGTCTGTAGACGGTAATATGAAATACTGCCGTAATTGTGAGAGATGAATCCTGCGCTGAAGCCTCGGTGATGAGGTCTTTTTTCTCCAAACACCATGGACAATGTAGAGCGTGAGTGTGTGTGTGTGTGTGTGTGTGTGTGTGAGAGAGACGGAGAGAGACAGAGTATGAGAGAGTTGGTGCGTGTCTCGTGTAATTTGAACAATGTTTATTCATAGGATTAGGCTGTTTGGCTGGAATGTGGGTCGTCTTTGTAAAACAACATGGCAAACACTCTTGAAAGGGATGCAATATTAATGTCAGTATGGCCGCCTCATTCTCATCCTGCTGTCACTAATTTGGTGAGACTTTTTAAAGGGGGCCGCGTGTTTCCTACCAACTTTTTTTTCCCCCCAATAATGTCTCTTAGAAAGTAGAAAAAAACACAAAAAAGATGTGATGTTGGAAATACGGTAAAACTCAGAAAAGATGAAACGATCATATAAAACCCAAGTGGAGAATGATGAAGAAGCAGCTTTCACACGGGTGTGCGTTAAACTTTAGAGTAGACAACCAGTCTTTTTAAAGGACTATTACCATTTTAATTAGTCACAAATATTCTCCTCAGTATAGAAGCTAGCTTTTTAATATAATGCTAAAACGGGCAGCTCTGCAATACCACCTACAGCCACAGGAGGAGCTATTTTGAACACTTTTCACAGGAGCCTTGACAATGTCAGAGATTGTATGTAAAACAAACAGAGGGGAGTTTTAAGGGAAAGGTTATTGCTGACAATGTAATGCCTGGTACCTCTACAAAAATAATCAAATATTGCCTATTCATAGTGGGAGAAGAACATTTTGAATAATTCTTTCAGAATAAACTTGTTTTAGGTCACAACTACCTAAGATGTGCATTTTTTTCCTTCGTTTGTGGATCTATGGGAGTCCACTGTATCAGCTAAGCTGCTCCAAGAGGTGACGATAAGATCAACATCTAGATAAAAATTCAAATGAAGAAGATCCTGAGCATGGCTAAAGCAATGATAAAGATTCTCTGAAAAAGAAACAACAAGCTTGTGTTTTCTTTGATCTAGTTCACGACTGCCTCTCTGTCATTAACTTTGTCAGTTTACAGTTTACGTTAGGGAACATACAGAACAGATCCTTTACTGTTGTGGGTCTGGCATAGAAGGCGACAGCGACAGTGAGGATTGTGGTTTGTTATGTCATCGTTTTTTTAACCATCTCCTACTATCAAGCCACCAGAAACACACCACAAAGTGACTTTTTAAAATTCTCCACTTTGAAAAAGGTGTTTGAAAATCTCAGGCCTCACACCAAACTTCTCACTGCAGGTAGAAGAGCGGTGTCTCTTTTGCAGAATATTGCATTTTACTGAGAAAAAAAAGATTTAGATAAAAAAGAATTGCCTGTGCCTTGGCCCTACCCAGTCGAGCTGTTTGCTGGAAAACTAATCTCTGTCTCATCAAAGCAAAGATCACAAAATAACTACCTATTACAGGGAACATATAGACTGCTCATAGCGTTTCAAAAACCCCCCACTTAAGAACATTTGCACTATCCCTTGACCCAAACTGTTCCAAAATCAGAAAAAGCCCATACATAAGTGATCTCCACAACCGTAGTTGCTTTCAATTTCACCATTAAGGGTTTTACCAACATGTTTCCCTATAATAACAGTTCATATGAGAGTGCACCATTAAAAAAAGTAGCTGGCATTAAACACAGCTTTGCAATCTGGCTGTTATCCTGCCTGTGTGGGAGCACGCTGAGAGCAACAACAACACGTACACAATGGAGGTGGAGCCATATGGTTCCTGGAGGCTAAAACAAATATTTTCAGACCAGAGTCACTACCATCAGATGCAAAAAAAAAAAAAAGAATGTATCTCATGTAATCTCATGTAATTTGGCATGTAATATATATATATATATATATATATATATATATATATATATATATATATATATATACATACACAATTAAAACAAAAGGTGTTTCTGTGCATTGAGGCCGTTTTTTGATGATTAATTACCCGATCAATAGCCAATAAGGCATAATTGGAGCCTTTTTTTGTCTTTTGTATGAGATCAAACATACAAAGGTCAAAATATTTTGTTAACTTAAAGCTGCAGTTTGGAGTTCTGAGGAAACTATGAAGTTAGCCTTAAAATTTTAACAAGCACACCATGCAGGTCCGTCCCCCTATTCTCTCCTGGGCTGCAGCCGTCCCATCCATAGCGAAGCCTGATGTGCTACTTCAATGTTTACCCTTGTTATATTATTTCGTTTTAGCCTGCTTTTCATCATAAGTCTTCTTCTGTTTACCTGTCTTTGTAATCTGAGCAGGTGCCACTGGACATACCGGCAGTTTTCCTGTAACGTCAGGTTGTTTCTCCATCATTAGCACAAGTACCGCACACTGGCAGTCCTGAGCTTGAAGAACAGCGCATACAGAAGACTGCCTTAGCCTTTTCATTAATTTGGTCAAAAATCCATATCTCATTCTGCTGAGGGTGGTAAACTTTGAACATAGACCGTAAACTGTGAGCAGACCTGCATGCCTTCAGATACTTCTGTTTCTGCTAGCCTTTTCTGGCTGAGAACTGCGTTACCAGATTTGAGAAGAGGTGATTCTCATCCCAGGTTCTTCACACTCACCCGTGATCCCTCCAACCAACAGAATTACATCATCGGCATAAAACTAACCAAACAGCCTCCTCTCCACCACCATGCCTTGTGATCTTGTGATCTGTCTTTAAACAACACATCCAGTGATGCGAGATGAGGGACGACCCAGGCAGTTAAGCACATAACTTTTGTTTGACATGTCCAACAAAAGCTGTGGCAGCCTGGCTTAGCTGGAGATCAAAAAGTGTCAAATAGCTTGGAAGGCAATGCTGTAGTGGTATTAGCTTTCAAACAACAATCGAAACACAAAAAATCACATAGATACCAACTGCTAAAAATACTAAAGTGATTAAATATGTTTTTCATTCTGGAAGCAGTTCCCGCTTCTTGTTGTTTAGGTCCAAAGTTGGTCCATCGGCATATTGCCCTGATCAAGGAGATGAAGAAAACTTTCTGTGATTAACCCACAAACTACACTGTCGACTTCAAAAACACTCCTCCCTTCCTACCTTCCCCATCCCTGTCTCTATCACTCCATCTTCCTCCCTCGCCATCTTTCTGAAGTCCAGTTGCCGTATCAGAAGGGCTAATTAAAGCGGCGCGTAATGAGGCAGCAGAGGCGAGGAAGAGGAGGGGGAGGGAGAGGAGGCGGAGAAGATTGAGAAGGAGGAAAGTTAGGAGGGTCGCAGTGAGACGGGGAGAAGAAAGGAGTGATGATTTGGAGATGCCACTTTCCCATTAAAGCTATCCGCTCCTCAGAAACTGATTTCCTCTTCTGTTACACCGTATATTCTTCCTCTTTTATATCCGCTATTTTATCCTTTAATAATTCAAAGCACAGAGAGCAGAATTATAAAACACAGACATTTGGTGTCTGTTTCAATCAGAGCGATCTAATAAAAGGAGGCTGGTGGTGCCTGTGGGGTGTTAATTAGGGGCAGCATTAAAGTTGGGATAAAGTTACGCAGAGCTTAAGGACCTCCCTTGAGATGACCGGCTGGTGTTTGAAACGCACCAATCGGTTGGTTTTAAATTAGCCGGGACATGGGGGGTGGATACACCTGGATGTGCTCGTTTAATCTGTCATAAATAGAGGGTGCAGGTGAAAATGTGGAGTGATTTGTGACTGGAGATGAGCTGCATGTGGAGCATGAGATGTGAGCGGTATCGCGACACCCAAACTAAAGGAGTTTAATGTCTCTTTGAAGTGGCTTTGTTGCTGCTGCTTAGCGTTCCAGTGGATTTGATTTGCCTCACTTCATAGCTATGTTGTGTCTCTTTGATATATTTGAAAAGTAATATTCCTTGGCAGCTGTTTGGCATCTTTTTTTTGTTTCCTGTTTGGTGTTTCTGATGCCATTTTGTGTGTTTTTTTTATGGTTTGACATCTTTTTACCCTGATTTTAGATATGGTGTCTATATTAAATTAGATTAAATTTCTATTTATGTCTGCCTTGCGGGCTGCACAGTAGCCCAGTTGTTAGATCGGTTGACTTGCAGCAAGAAAATACTGGGTCCAAATCGTGGCCTGGGGTCTTCCTGTGCATGCATGGGCTCTCTCGGAGTCCTCTGGCTTCCTCCCATAGTCCAGAACATGACTGTTGGGTTACTTGCTCTCTTAAAGCTGCCCTTAGGTTGTATGTCTTGTGTGTTTCTAAATTGCCCTTTGATGGACTGGTGACCTGTCCAGAGTGGACCCTGCCTCTCGCCCAAATACTGCTGGAGATAGGCACCAGCGACCTAGCCTGGCCAGCCAGACTAGCTTGTGCCTCTCTTCGATATAAAGTTAGTCTGGAACTGCTCCCATAGAGGGCTTTTTCTGGTGTTAACAGGCGCAAAGTAAACCAATCAGAGAAACTGTGTCGTAAAAAAAAGGCACAATCAGACTTCTGCTGTCAACATCTCCCAATATAATTCAACATGGGGAGCAGCGGTCAAGCGGAGACTAAGGTGAATGATTCTTGTAGTTTTTGTCACAAAAACATAAGGATACACGGTGTTATTTCCAACTCGCTGTTATTTATGTCATAGGGAAAGAACCAAGAATTCCCTGTGAAAGATTAGCGGGCTTCAGTCTGGCTCTGGCCAAACAAAAGAAGAAGTCTGTGCGTATGTGCAAGACCACACGTCACTAAACATATAAAGGCCTGTGATTGGTCGGTATCTGGAAAGAGGTCTCTATGGGAGCAGTTCCAGACTCTGTATAGCTAAGCAATAGTGAAACTGAGTCTGGCTGGTCAGCCTACCAGCGACTCTACACGGATAAGCCGGTATAGCTGATGGATGGCTGTCTGATCGTGTGTCTCTTTACAGCCATGTAGCATCTTAAGTTGCTTTTATTTGACCCTTTGCACCTTTGTTGTTGTCAATGTGTTTCTGTTTATTTTTACTCTTTTTCATGTTTTCATTTTTCCCCTTTTTCGTTGTCATTGGATGAGAACTTGTAATTCTTTTTCTACAGTTGTAGTTAGTGATCGTTTATGATCATACACTCACTGGGGAAGTTATATGGTACACTTGTTCAATTGTTGTCAATATTTGTGTTGTAATCAGCTTAACTGGCCACAATAACTGCACACAATACAGCTGATTCTGATACAAATTGTGAATTACTCAGTGCATTAAGGCTTCTGGATGTGATGGGGATAGGCAAACATCCGAATGGGGAAGAAATGGATTCATTTGACTTTGAATATGTTAATGTGATTGTTGATGCCACATGGGCTGGTCTGAGTATTTCAGAAAATGCAGATTTACAGGGAATTTCACACACAACCATCTCTCTGGTTCACACAGTCCAAAAAATGAGAAAATATCCAGTTGTGTGGATGGAAATGCCTTGTTGTTGTCACAGATCAGAGAAAATTTGTAATTCACAGAGGCTCAATAAAATTGGACAATAACAGCAGCCCAGTCTGATGCGTCTCAAATTCAGCAGTAATATTCAGATGGTCCGAATTTGATAGAAAAGTCGTGAACACATGGATAAACCCTGCCTTATATGATAATTTCCGGCGGCTGCTGCTGGTATAATGGTGTGGGGGGTATATTTTCTTTCCTTGGTACCAGCTGAGCAACATTTTATCACCACAGTCTACCTAAATATAGGTGCTGACCATATCTATCCATTTATGACCACAATGTACCCATCTTTTCATGTCTATTTCCATCAGGATAAGGCATTATGTCAGAAAGCTCAAGTTATATCAAAACTGGTTTCTTAAGCACTCTAAGCACTTCAGCACTTTGAATCGTCTTGCTACTGAAAGGTCCTTTATAAATAACCCTGCCTTGCAGTAACCGTAGAACTCCAAATGTATCATTTCTCATACAAATGTTTCTGAGACCTCTACCTCTTCAACAAAGTCAGTATTTTTCTGAACATACAATTTACACCATACAAGTGAATATTTTTACACATCCTATATAAAAATGCAGAACACATGAGGAAAATGTATTTTCTGGTACGTATCAGGTCTTTTAAGCAACCCAAAAAGATTTTCCTTTTTTACAAGTTTCCTCACAATTACCTGTATCAGGCTTTAAAAGGTTTTAAACATAACAATGACTTCACTGTGCTCTAGTGGCCTCCTCAGTTGTCAGATCCCAACAGAGGACTGTCAGGATGTGGTGGAACAGCAGATTGGCATCATGTGTGATCAATGTGTGATTCTATAAAGTCACTATGGACCAAAATCTCTGAGGAATGTCTGTGACATACTGTATTTTTCGGATCATAGGGCGCACCGGGTCATAAGTCGCACTAAATATTCTTCCCAAGTGTGTAATATCACTCCGCCCCTTCATGTACACATGAAGGGGCGGAGTGAGGGAGAGCTATCTAACTGTCTGGAGGACAGAGTAGCTGGACTACGCTGCCCTGTTTCTGACATAAGGCCAAAATAAACTTAACTTTTAGATTGAATTAACTTACTAGGTTTATTGTTGCTAGCACATACTCTGCCTAAACGGGCAAAGTTGGCGCCGGTGTCTGGCAGCCTCGCCTCTGTCAGTCTGCCCCAGGGCAGCTGTAGCTACTAACATAGCTCACCACCGTCAGGGTGTGAATGGGTGAATGACTGAACTGTAGTGTGAAGCGCTTTGGTGGTCGTCAGATCAGTTAAAGCCCTGTACAAGTACAAGCCATTTACCGGTGTACGGTGAGCTTGGCGGACTCCACGCTGACTCTCTGCAGACGTTTTACCCTTCATAGTCGAGCCTAATGTTGCCTACATTTCTTGTGGCAAATTCCGATGAAGCGGTGGAACGGATGGTAACATATGTGATTAGCTAGCTGAGCACCTAGAGCCGTTTCTTTTCCAGCGGGCTCCCACCTGTCAGTGAGAGCAGAGAGGGACTGTGATGCTGCGTCCTGCAGACCGCCTGCTTGGAGCAGCTCAGTGTATCAAGCTCGGTGTCACGTATAAAACAGTTCCATGTAAAGACGTTACATGGGACTGTCTTTACTGTCTTTACAAGACAGTTGTAAAGACCCCTCCATTCAGATGTGACAGATGATTGTTTATACTGAGAGTTTTCCTCTCCACTGTCACTTCATGCTTGCTCAGTATGAGGGATTGCTGCAATGCCATGGACAATGCAGACGACTCTCCACTGTGGCTCTACGCTCTTTCAGGAGGAGTGAATGCTGCTTGTCAAGACTTGATGCAATCGACTGGGTTTCCTTAGAGAGGAAACATTTTGACCAATCTGTCTGTATGATTTGATTAAATTTGACTTTGTAAAGTGCCTTGAGAGGACATGTGTTCTGAATTGGCACGATATAAATAAACTGAAAGGTTGTTTTTTTTTACTGTAATTCTAACATTTGGTACTGTCCCTGTACTCATTCTCTGACATCTGTTTTATGTTACATCTATTTACAATCATTTAACATCTCTTTGCAGTCACATAAGGTCTCCTTTTGCTTGTTATGTGTCATGTTAAAATTGTTTTGCTATCTTCTGATCTGCAGTTCTTTGCCATTTTATAACATGGAATTGCCATTTACTATTTTTTCTGTTGATTTGTGACATCTGCATCTCTTTTTGTGGTCACTTTATGTCTCTTTTCATTTGTTTTGTTGTAGTTATTTTCCAACTGATTGCATATTTATGGTCCCTTTGCAGTTTCATGTTCCAGGTCTGGTTGGTAATTGTCGTCTTCTGTCTTTGTAATGCTCTATGCACGTCTCTTTCTTTTCAGCTTGTATCTCTTTATTTCAGTTTGGTTGGCTTCAGCTGTTTGTCACTTGGTGAATAGTGTGTGTCTTTATTCAGCATATTTAACTCTGTCTTTTGTGTCTTTTTAAGGATCAGTGGGCCTTGGTGACATATAGTCTCTCTCTTGGTCGTTTTGTGCCTTTTTATGCTTTACACATATCTGTTTTGTGTCAAGCTTCAGTCTAATACCTTTAACTCTAATACCATTTGCAGCTTTGTAGTTGTGTATATGAAGGCAGTTTAACATCATTCTGGTGTCATTTCACATGTTTTAATGTGATATCTCTATCTAGACTTCTACGTTTTATAGAATTATTGTAGAATACAGAATAAAAACATTTACTCTAGCAGGGATTAGGGCTACCACACAATAATCTTAGAAGACATGGCATAAATTATTCTACACTTAAACAGCTAGAAGCACCGAACCTGCTGAACAACAGCAAACCTGCACCATGTATCACATCTAGCTCCTCACTTTCTTTATATTCAGAACTCACACTGTTCTATACCTGCAAAAACACACAGAGTCTGCTGTGTATTGTAGTGCATATGTGCTATAGACTCCGGATTCCTATCAAAGTCCAAAGCATGCGGGTCAGGTTAACTGGTCACTCTGAATTGCCCCTAGCTGTGAATGTTTCCATGCATGTTTTTCTTTCTTATGTTTCTGGGCTGCCATCTGAAGCACTTCCAAACCATCCAGTTGCACCCACCTCTGGCACATTGATCACCAGAGAGCGGCACAACCTCGCTGTGACCCTATATAAGGCATAAATGGGAATAAATGGAACACTGATGGATGGATACATGGATAGACGCACTATTTTTTGTATTGAGAACATGTAATACTTATATATCCTGATATTTCTCTTGAAGTCCGTCTTCCACCCAGTTGCTGTCAGTATGTGACCTCATCTGGGGAATTGTGTGTAAACCGTTATTATGAACTTGTGGATTATTTAAAGGGTCCATGTCAACAAATTGAATTTCTTTGGGAGTATAATATGATCTGTTGTGCACTGATGAGGCCATGTAAATGGAGTGGCTACCAAAGGACCTGCTCATGGGTGGTCAGCTTTGTTTCTTTGCTCAAAAATGGTCGGATCAGAAAACATGTTATCTTTCTACGTAGGTTGTCTTTCTATGTAATCCATATTCTCCAATCAGAGCGCACCATCAAGCATACAGCCTTGCCTCTCCTCTCCTCACCCCCAGCTGATGTAGCGGCTTTAAAAATTTTAACATACTGTAAAAACTCAATAATTCCACATTAATCGGAGGTTCTTTTAAATAAAGTTTGCAATTTAGTAAAACTGTATTTGTAAAAAATATAAAAAGGAACTATTTCAAGGCCTTATTGAAATTTAGCCCACTATGAAATAGAACCCGCGACGTGTGGCCTGCTGATGTTTTACATTTTAAAGCACGGTTGTGTTTCGTCAAACTTTTACCCTCATTAATAACGAGGCCAGTAATGTGGCCGCGACGGCAGGTCCGCTAAGTTCCTGTCGGCCACTCTGGAGGGGATCCAGACTACAGAGATAACCCAACGCTGCTGCTGGAGCAACAGCGCAGAGCTGTTCCTTACATAAAGCTCTGTCCTATTGTGAGCTGTGGAACGACAAAGAGCTTAGATGCTGATCACGATTAGTCACAATCTGATTATGTTATTTTTCTTTCCCGATAACGATATACCAAACCTGCGTCCCCCTCATGGTTCTCGCCATGCTGTGAGTTGTTTTGCGTCTCTGTGCTGTAGTTTTGTGGCGTTCCGTGCAGCAGGAGTTCTCCATCACCGTTCCGTTGATACGAACCACAGATGTCCTCTGTGCTTTTGGTTCAAGCGAAAGCAAGAAAAAAAAAAAAAAAAAAAAAAAACAGAAGCTGTCTCTGAGTGAGTTTTGACCCGTCCATGTCTCTGCTTCATGGCTGATGATGAAAGAGCTTGAAAGTGGAGCGACCAACGGAGACGGACGGAGATACGTGGAGTCAGAGGGAAGAGACAGAAGTGGAGCAAGACAAAGAGGAGACATGGAGACAAAGAGGAGGTTGTTATTCCTGCATCATTACTCCAACACCCCATTTTTCCTCCACTGTCTCATCTCCTCTTTTTATTATTCACTCTCCCTCTCATCTTTTCTTTCTATTATTCATCCCCTCTCTTTGTGTCTCTATCATTAGTTTTTATCTCTCTGTCTCCCCCGTTCTCTGTTGTTCAGACAGTCAGACAAATGAGCCATGAAATATTCGCCATCAAGACACTGAAGAGCTTCTGTGTGTGAGTGTGTGTGTGTGTGAGATGTGTGAGAGGAGTTACATGTGTGCGTGGGCGGGAGGGCCGTACACGAGCATGTTTTGGTGTGCGCACACGTTTCGCCTTTGGCTTTGAAGTCTGCGAGGTCCCCTCTACGCTCCTGGAGAGTAGCCCACCTCGGTTCGATCCCATCTTCTGTGATCCACAAAAAATGGAGGAAATGAAATTGACTGGCGAAATGTTCCGCTGTACGGGAGATCGGCCGAGGGGAGATGATGGTTCGTGAACGTCTCAGCCGGATATCACACACGCAGGATGACTGGATTCAAGCTGAAGGCCAGACATTTGCCCCACATGTTTTAGTTTAGTTTGTAGGAGCTTAAAAACCAGGCAGTCTGGACTGGTTCCAGGGTTTCCTTAGAGCTCTGCCTCACGGGTTCGATGGTTTTCTCATAACGCTCTGAGCTCCCTGGGCAGAACATCATCTGGTTCTGATGGTGGCTGGAAAAGCTTATGGAGCATCTGCTCATTTATTTTTTGACAACTTTCTTTCATTAAAGAAGTTTGAAAGTAAGCTGGCGTGCAGAGTAATTTGTCTGTTTTCTGTGTTCGGATGACATAATGAGCCCTGACTGAAACTCTTGGTGGCTTATTCTGGCTATTAATCATTAACTAATACCAAGGACTTTTAGTTGTTCTGATGAATCTTCTCCTCCGAGCATCAGATCAAGAAGAAATGCATTTGAGAATTCCAGTTTATTGAATAGGGGACAAAAAAAAAGAAAAAGAAAGGTGGGGAACAAAAAGAAACCGAGGAGTTTATTTACAAAGCTGCCTGGTTTTGTTCATCTTTTGCACATGCCATTTGCTTCGTCCCCACACTCGTTTTACAAGGCACAATGCTCTAAGTACATGGCCATGCCAACATGCCAGTCAGGTCAAGCAGATGGGGGCAATTTGCATGTATGTGTGCATCCCAGGTGCATGGCAGGTGCAGCGATGGCGTTTCCTCAACAGCAACAGATTATACGCTACGACAGAAATACCTGCTCCTTCGCT
This sequence comes from Fundulus heteroclitus, assembly GCF_011125445.2. Lineage (NCBI taxonomy): Eukaryota > Metazoa > Chordata > Actinopteri > Cyprinodontiformes > Fundulidae > Fundulus > Fundulus heteroclitus. Next base: position 39,875,877 of record NC_046382.1, read on the forward strand.
GGTGAAGATTCTCAGTCATCCAGGTCATGGTCATTCCAAAAAAAATGTAAAAAACAAAGCAACTGGACTTATTATCCGTAGTAGAAGATGTTTTACTTCCTCTCCAGGAAGCTTTCTCAATTCAAAAAGTCTGGAGTAATGTGGAGTAACAAGCTTTATACCATTGCCAAACAAAGGCATTGTAATGGCTTAGATAACATGCAAATTAACCTGCTCCTTTAATTGACAGTTGTTTAAATATATCAAATGAAAGTTGGTATAATATGTTCCTGATACAAAAACTCTTATCAGTCAGTAACAACAACAACTGCTTTTTATACAAAAGTACTCAGTTTCAAGGCAGCAACGTAATACATTAAGGCTTCTGTGGTGAAGACGACATCAGTCGGTGGAAAAAAGTAAATGGCGACGCAGTTACCAAGTCAGGACCGGGCTGTCGGCGACGGTGGGAAGCGGCTGCTCTTGTTTGGAAGCGTCTTCTGTGGAGCGGCTTCTGCGCGGCTAGGCAACCTGGTTCCAGGTTGGGGAAAGCCCTGCCAGGTCTCCGGTGACGCTGCGCTCCGCCTCACTCAGGAGGAAGTCGCCTCACACCACAGGCAGCTGGTTTCTGTGGTGGCTGCCTGATTTAGCCAAAAGCAGACTGTACTCAACTTTGGACGTTTGAAGAAGTGTTTGTCCGGCCAGCAAACTGGATATCCGTGCTCATTGCTCCCCTGTGCTGTAAGCGGGAAAAGACCCCGGAGCAGGGGCTCAGTTGGAGCAAGGCTTTGTAGGAACCTGGAGGGGTCCAACCAAGCATGTGGGCAAAAAAAACAAAACAAAAAAACAAGAAATGACAGACAAACATAACTTGAAGAGTTTTTTGGGAGCAGCAGTCTGTCACTGAAGGAGCTCTTCAGCTCTGCAACGGCTCCATGCACCGGCATAGAAGGTAATGTCTGTCAGAGATATTTTTACCAGAATTCTTCTGTCCCACCACCTGTACTGGGTCGAGGGGGCATCCTGGGACGAAGCTGGCCTTCCTCATCTGAGCCCTTCCTCTCAGAGAAGCTGCCGCTCCAAGAAATTGCTCCAGAGAAGATGGCTGATGCCTCCACAGAGTCAAGAGTCTTCAGGAGTGAACATAAGGAGAGAACATAAGGAAAGTTTTCAGAGAATGAGCCAAAAAAGAGGATGTGTCTAGTAAGCAGCAGTTGTTTGGACGGGAATGTTGAGTTGATGTCAGCGGACAATGAGGCAAACTGGTTTAAGGTTATAGTAAGACAATGGTGGCTTAAATAATCCCTTGTTGTAAGGGATGTGAGATTCCATCTCTGAATGCACAACACCTTCACCCTGGAATGAGATGGGCTACAGCCAACAGTGTCAATATCGGTAACAATATTTAATTTTTGGCTCGTTAAGAAACTTCTTCTGTTGTCACAAAGCCAGTGCTTTGATTTTATTGTGACTCTGCATTGGATCTGAGCTTTGTGATTTAGCACATGAACCAAATTAATGAATATATTTAAAACACTTAAACTTGTTATTGCCAAAATGTCTCAACATTTACAAAAAAATAAATAAATTCTCCAATAATTTTCATGAGTGGCAGAAAACTCACTAATGGCAAAGTTTCTTTAAACCAGGAGACGATACAGAAAAAAAAAAAACAATCCCAAGAAAAATAAAAATTCAGCAGAAAAAATGTTGTTTTAATCATCATGTCTGGAAGCAGATTTGATAAAATGGGGGAGAACTTGATTCCAAACAGTCTCTAAAATACCAATCTTCTAATTAAAAATGACATTTTCAGACTCTTTTTTACCTTTTTTCTGTTCTTTTATTCACTTTCTCTTAAATATTACATTTTTTGTTCCTGTATTGTATATTCACTCTTATGATTTAAAACACACAACATTATGTTACGGTAAGAAAAGGGAATATAAAACGTAACGTTTTTAGTTCTGCTGCTGTTAGCTGCCATCTGAAACTTACTCCAGGAGCATGATGCGCCTGAATCAGCAGCATCTGATACTCATCAGGCTTTCACTTTTTACCTCTTTTCAGGAATCTCCAGGGCCAAATGCTAAATATGTCAAACAAGACGGTTGTTTTCCATGACTCAGAAACTTAGTTAAGATGTTTCAGTGTGACTGTAGATGGCCAGGTTACTCCTCCATCTGACGGCTGGCGCTTATGACAAACTGTTAGCTCGGACACAACGGGGTTTACTCACAAGCCTTGCAAATACTTTCAAACACGCTTTAAGACTTAGTTTTAGTGTTGCAGGAACTTTGTCAAAGTAGCAACAATATGACTCACAGAGGAAGCGTTTCCTCCAGAGAAGGAAAGCAGTTTTACAATGTTGCCAGGCATGACACAAAATCCTGTTTAAATAGGCGTTGGTTTGAAGTTTAAGCTGCTGTCACACTGTTTCTTATCTTGCCAGATAAGTTTCTGGATCAAAAACGTGCATTTTACGTTGGGTCTAAATGAGAGGAAATCAAGTTCATACGGTTGACGATAAATATGTCGCTCGCTAATGATGCGCCCCTGTTTTGTAAAGCGGGTGTGTCGGGATGAAGGATGTGAAATTTTTAGTTTTCAACTTGGTCAGAACAGGATCTGTAGTTCTCATTTAATTAGACAATTGCACTAAAGATGGAGGCTCAATGCTCTTTGTTTGCCATGGGTTAAATATTTATTAGCCAAATTAACCAGGAAGCAGGTGTAGTCAGTAGGTGCAGCTTTAAGCATTTGGCTTTCCACGGTGAGTGAATATTTCTTAGTGCAGATAAAGCATTAGCTTAAACAACGTCGGTGCTGTGCGTGAACACATTCACGAGTGGGAATAACTATTTTGTGAACTTAGAAGGATGCTGGTATGTTGATGACAAACTTTGAAGGGAGTGTACTGTACCCTGGCTTCCTTTTCTGGCAGTCTGTGTGGGGGGTGAACAAAACGTTTACACTGAGTGTTTCAGCAGATAACTATATATTTTATGCATGCATGTGCGTGTGTGTGTGTATGCAGCTGTACATGTGAGCAGTTCTGTGGATGAAGGAATATGTGAATGAAAGCAGCTGCTGGAAGAAAAACCTCAGCAATGTCGCACACAAATGTGTACAACGTGTGTTATGTACTGTTCTCTCACCCACCCCTCTACTCCCCCGGGTGGGGCTGTTCATCTCAAGCTGGGCTCTTGTACCAGAGACCTGGAGCTTGAACAATTGGCTTCGTTGTTTCTGTGTTGCCTTGATTTTGGCTTCCAATTGTCCAACATTGTCTATTTTGGTTGCCCTTACCTTTGCCAACGTCCAGTATCACTGGTACTGTACTGTATTGTTAGATCCCCTGTCTGTCGTATGCATAATGTTTGGTTAAAGGTTGTTACTTTCAAAAGGTACTTTTAATTTAACAACTGTGCCTCATTACTGGTACAATTAAAAAGTAATGTCATTGTTGTTTCATTGCAGTGCCCTTTAGATGCACATGTGTAAATTCCCTATCAGCGGCACATATTTTGAAAAAAATAAAAACATTTCTAGGAATTTCTAAACATTTTTGTCACAACATAGCGCTCTTTGAAAGGAACCTTCAAACCAAAACCAAAAAAGATACAACCATATACTTATCTGATACGATCACTTGTAAATAGTTAATGGAATAAATGTAATGGGAGCCACACTTTTCATGTTTTCAAGTGAAAAAAGAAAAAAACTCACATAAGTCTCAATAAAAACACGACTTTGGGACTTTAATATGACAAAATGCGTAAAAAAAGGACCCCCCCTCACCGCAAAAACAAACAAAAAAACAACTAGAGGATATCAAATGAGCTATAAACATTAAGCACCATAACAGGTTCCTTCATGGTTTGATCACATTAGTGTCAAATCTAAAGACCTGGGACACAGGGGCTAAAGCCCAGAATGTTATATTTATATCCCCTGATTTCAAAAAGAAAGGCATTAATAAAGTCTTATCTAATCAAAACCTGCATTAGACCCCTAGAATATCATAGGAATTATGTATGTTTGTTTAGAAACAAGCAGATCTATTTGGTTAAAGAAAAAATAGAAAAAGAAATTTAAATAAAATAAAAATAAAAACAGAAAGGAACCTTTAAAACTGTGGCCCGCGGGGGGTTTCTCTGGAAGCGTGGCTTAGAAAACAGAAAAAAAGTGACTCTTTCTCAACAATTCTTCATCCCGTCTGTCAGAAAAATCTTCTGATGGCAATGTAATAAAATCGTGACTAACAACCGAGTGAGTGACCTGGGCGCGTGCAAATACCGTACTGCAAAAATGAACATTGCTGTCCTCAGAGGATTGTTTTTTTTATTCATTAATAAAAAAAAAAAAAAAGAACTAGGCATGCTCACAAACCTACCAGAACCATGGAGATGTCCTTGAGACAACTTCTCCAACCTGGCAATCTAACACTTACATTTCTGAGCACATGAATCTCTGAATCCCAAAGGAAGACTAACTTAAGCCCACATGGGGTGGGGTTTGGGGGAGGTGGATCGGTGGTGGGGATTTGCCATTTACACCTTTTATTCTTCACTATTTTTTGAAAAGCAAGCTGTATCGAAGGACAAAATTTCCCCCCCAGAAAAGTGCATTCCTGAAATTATCGACGGAAGGTTTTCAGTAAGCATAACAAATGGCTAATCCCCTCTTTGATGTAAGCACATGGAGTCTCCACTTAAAGCTACGCTGGCCTTTTCTGCCAGAGTGTACACTGTACAGATTCCACAAACATCACAGATGTTGGACTGAAAATCTCTCCCAAGACCCACACAATTCACTTGATGTGCATTATTTTTCTTTTAGCAGTGCATGTCCTGGATAGATGTCATATTAAGGAGCGAGGAAGGAGTTTGTTCTCTTAAAGAGAAAAAAAAAAACGTTTGCTAGCGGGAAGAGGCGATCCCTTAAAACAGAGACTGCTAAGAATGATGAAAGATTTTAATACATGCACTGCATGCTGTCGAGTGGAAATGGAGATCCAATTTAAACCTGGATGAGCCCAGGGTTTGTTTCAAGTCGTTGGCAATCAAGCAAACAAAAATACAATGCACTGATGAGAATTGAGCTGCTGATACTGATTTGATAAGAATTCAGATTTCTGTTTAAAAAAAGTTATTTCACATTGTGTGTGTGAAAGAGCACTTGCTAAATTCCTTTTTCCTTCTACAAAACAAAATCAAAATAATAGTCTTTAGCACCCTATGTTAGCACTTAAGGGGCTTAGCAGTACTTAGAATCCGTCTATGTGTCTTCCCAGGAGAATGGCAATCTTTTTCTTAACACTGACATTTCCCAGACACTGCAAATATTTCCTAATCCATTGTGTTCCAGAACAGAGAAAAGAAGTTTAACCCTTAAAATGTTTTAAATAGACGTAGGAAATCAACAATACTCCGACTGGCATTCCTGTTTTCTGCCGGAAGTCTTGCTCTCACTCGCTTTCTGGCAGCCTAAACTAACTGCAGTCATGTCCTGACAATCTGATTTACTTTTGCTAAATCCCCACAAATAACTAAATCTCTGGTAGAGTTACATTCTGAAACGTGAACTCAAAGCAGAACCCAATGATAAACTAAAAGTTAAAACACCCAGTTGCCTTTAGGAGAAGGTGAAGGAACTTCTGGAAGGAAGTGCATCCTGTGGGCTGTAATGTAGACCATGGCCATGACCAGTCACCTGGAAACCTTACAAACACACACAGGCAACAAAGGAAAGCAGGGAAATGTCCTGGAGCTTTAACGCGGTCTAACAACACTGTTCAGACATGGCTGCTTTCCTTTTTATTGAACAAAATGATGATTAAAGCAACAACTAAGTGTCTCATTATTCTTTATGATCACAATGATCCAGGTCAAAGGTTTAGTCATTTTGGTCAAATGAATTTAAATCTGTGCTCTAATGAGTTTGTCGAGTCATTAGAGCACGATATTATTTGCAGTTGTTTTACAGCAGCTTGAACCATGCGTCTTCTATTGCATTAGCACTCTTAATGTTTAGGAAATTGTACAACTTAATAACCAGCTTGTTGCTCCATTTATGGCTCTCACAGAAAATACCAGTGACCCTGATGTAGCAATTACGTGGTTCCTGGCAGAGTCCAGTCATAGAGCTAAAGAATATAATGTAACATTATGGTTATTAGTTGATGTTGCTGTAACCACCAGACTCTATAGGACCACAACAAAGGCTGGACAAGAAAACAAGAGTCAGAATAATCTCAAATTGCCAGAACAATGTCACGATACCTCTGCAAAGTTTAAGAAAAAAGCTTTCAGGCTAATTTTACCATGTTAAACATGTCTGCAGCATCTGTCTACACAATTACTCACTCAGCAGATGTTTTACAATGTTAAAGCTATTTCAAATAAGTAAATGCAGAGTAGAAATAACCATAAGTCAACTCAAAGAAGAGAGGAAATTGAAGAAACGAGCCTCAGCTGGATACTTTCTTTGAGGTGGTTTCTGTCAAGAAACATTTCCTAAAGAATCACAAACACAAAATAGCATGATTTATTTTATGACTTTAGGTATGTGTAAGCTCAAACGCACAAACTGCAAATACTCCCTTGTTCTTGGCCATTGACTGTGTTTTATTTGTACTCGGAAGTTGAAGTTTATGAGTTCCCATCCGGAATTACAGCAAGGATGCCCCCTGAAGTCAGATTTCCAACATGAAAAATTGGAGGTATCACAGTAGCTCTGAGTGCAATACACAGTGTGACTGCTTATGCATATCATAGCATAAAGAAAATTCTTTATGCTATGATAACCTGTTTCATTTTGCTTCAGTTTATTTGTTGCATTGTTTTTTGTGGTTCTTTGTTTGTGTGTGTGAATGAGTGCCTTTAATACCATTATTTAATTCAGCTTCTTTTGAAACAAACAGTGTTGTTCAGTCTTGAATGTATTTGAGCGCATAAAACGGAGAAAAATACCTTGTTATCAACTTGTATTGTGGATAGCAGTTAGCATCCCAACAGTTTGCAAATCCCACCGGTTTACTGGCTTACATCCAGAACAGACTCGGCGGCTCAGATGTGGTAATTCCCACATCCAAGTCAAATTGAATGCAACATAGCAGTTCCTTGGTGCTCATCAGGCATTGTTTAGCACCTTTTCTAAATAAGTTATTTTCCTGTTCACAACATGTTTATGGTGTCAGGAAGTAGCTTGATATGCAAAAAGAAACTAAATGAATGCTGTTTGCAGTACATGGTAATTCCCCAAATAACATTTCTTATGCTAGAAATAAGCCTTATTGTTCTGGCCTCCTCACTTTTCAAAACTCTCCTCTTTTAAACCAATATCAAGTGGCATTTTTGTGTTGCCACTTGATATTGAAAACTGGGTGTATAATCTATTTTTTAAGGTTTAAATTTCATTTTTTTTTTAACTACAAAAATGTCAATTGTGTGGGAAAATTAGACCCAGCTACAAATCAATCAATAAATAATTAAAAAAGCAAGTGTCTGTTATGGTTCAAAAGTGCTGACGGTAATGCTTTTCTGAAGCCTGTTTATTCCCTCTGGTTTCTTGTTCTGCTGAGTAAAGTCACCGCGCAGACTGGGTGCGACTTGTGGGACTTGCACTGCAGTGACCGATCCTCAGAAAACCAAAAGGCACAGAATTTCATCTGTTGAGCTGAAAGGAGTGGGTCTGTGAGGAGTCTGAGCTTCTTCCAGAACTGAAAACGTTGTTGTCTGAGCGCAGTCTGCTCTTCCCTGCGTCCCTGAACAATGGCAGAATATAATATAATAATCCTTCTTAACGCCAACATCAAGAATGTTTCAATCGCAGTAAAAAGGGGTTTCAGTCAAATACAGACAAAGTATGTAAAACCAAAAATAACAATTAAATAATATAAAATATGTACATTAATATGCAAAAACACTGTATTAAGTCTATGATTTAGAAAGTATAAAAACATCAGTGCAACCAATCAAACAAAACGAACAAAAAAAAAAAAACACAGTAACATCAACATGCATGAGGTGGCTTGAATAGAGAAAAAAGCTAATTGGACTGTAAATGGTGATTGCATATTGATGGAGGTAATATTGCTGAGTCTGAGCCAAACAGTTTAAAGACTTAGTTTTTATGTTGATAGTATTGATATTGTTTCTGTTTTATATAGCCGCTGGGAGCAGGACTGCTTATAGAGTCTGAAAGCTGCTGGGAGGAATGAGCCGTGATAATGCACCTCTACACGTTCCAGCCTGTTACAGACAGAGCTTCCCAGCGCCATCAGCGCCATCAGCGCCACCAGTGTAGAGGGTGGGGTGCACTGCTGCAAGCCCGCCGTGCCCATTGGTCCACTGTCAGAGATGGAAGAGCTGATACTTGTCCAATCAAAGTACGGCGCTTATCCTCACATTTATTTATGGCGACTATCTGCTCTGTAAGGAAGAAAGTCAAAGCTGTTAGCTAAAAGTGTTTTGGCCAGAAGGTCTGAAGAGGAATGGCAAACACTTGTGAGGCTGAAAAACAAAGAATATCGGGACGTGATGGCTGAAGTGAGCTCAGAAAAAAGCCCAGACTTTACCCTGATTAAAATGCTGCTGCAGGACCTTGAAAGAGCCTAGCAAAAAATAAATAAAAAAATACAAAAATTGTAAAAAGGCTCAGTGAACTGATGCAGTGTAATGCCAAAGAATGGGCCCAACGTTCTATACAAGGATGTCAGAGACTCCTAAAATCATATGACAACAGTGGTACTACTGCTTAGTTAGAATTGTAGTACAAGCAATCAAATCATAGGGTATACTCAGTTTTTCAGCTGGCTGCATTGACAGCATGGAAAACCTTTTTATTCTGTTTAATGCACTTAATAAAACATATTTTAATTCCAAAATCAGCAATGTTGGTCACAGAGACCCCATTTCTTTTACATGTTAATAAATGTGTAATATTTTTGAGATGTTTTCTTGTGAAATATGATTTCTGATAATTAAGTTTCCACTTTGTCCTCCAGCCATATTTTTACTGGTCCTATTTGGATTTTACAGCAGATGGACTGAATTTTTATGTACCACTTTACTAGTCATACTAAACAGTCAGAGATAAAATAAGATAAGAAATCCCTTTATTGTCTCACAATGGGGGACATTTGGACACGACAGTGGCAAAGACACACACAGAGTTACACACTATTTATAGGAATAGAAAAACAAGCTAATCTAATCTAGAGTTAGTTATAAAGCAGCTAAAAACAAAAGCAGCTCAATGTGCTTTATGCTAATCTCATTCACCAACTCTGCAGCAACAAGCACACATTCATGCACCGATGTGCTTATCCATAGGGGACTCGGGATCAGGTGCCTTGCCCATGTGCAGATCAACACCTTTCTGAGGAAGAAGCTGGAATCAACCCAACAACTCTCCAACTGCAGGATGAAGACTATTCAAACTGAGTCGCAGCTGCGCCGATGTTCCAAGTCAATGTTCAGCCATCGGATTAAATGTGTCTGGAGCCTCTTTGCATACTGGACATTATAACGCTGAGGATCTAACGCTTCTGACGTTCGGCATCTTACTCACACGGGTCCAAAGAGGATTCCAGTAACCTCGTCTTAGATCTGTTCCCACCTCTTTCCGCTCTCTCATGCCTTTTCTGTTCCGTTGTTCAAAGCTAGATTTGCAGTTACTGAATAGGAAAAAAAAAAAACTGCTGTATCAAAACATCTCTTCACTTGTCATAAAAAAGTGCAAGAACAGTATAATTTCCTCCTACCAGCTGTGAAAGTTTTACACAAGGAGTCTCACTTTGTCACCACGCCATCATGCTAATTGTGTGCGTGTCACATCTGTGCTGGTTCTGGGAGCAGTTAATAACCAGCTCAGCATCCTTAATAAACTAGGACTCTCCTCTTCACAGATCCTCAGCGCACCAGTTGGATTTACACCAGAGATTCATTAGCTCTGTTCATGCTGTGTTACAAAATTCACACTTTTTTGACACAGTGACACCAAGATGAAATAGAACCAAATAGTCTTCGGAACATTTAGCTGTTTTCGCCATGGTTATATAAATAATATCACAGAGGTGTTTGTTAAATTAAACAGTGACTTCAGAAAATTAGGGTTTTTTGTGTCTGAACTACACTAGATCCCTGCTGTGGACCGACGGGTGGAAATAAAACTTCACGCACTGACAGGCAATGTGACTGTTTCAGGATTAACATCATCACATCTAGTTAATAAGAGACTTGGCAGTCTGAGCTCACCGGTGGTCTCAGGTCAGGTCTGGAAACAAACGGTGGACCTGACTCATGCAGGCGTTGTACGCTGCCTTAAAGCGAGAGCACTGCAAAAACGGATCTAAAAACAAGTAAAATGTTCTCAAAGTTAGTCTATTTGTCCTTGTCTGCCAATGGAATGAGTATCTTTACCCCTAAAATAAGATAATTAGACATCCTGCACTTGAAATAAGATGATGGAGCTGAATTGTTCCTATTTTAAGTGGAAAAATCTTATTCCATTGGCAAATAGTCTTATTTAGCTGCTCAAATCAAGGACAAATACACTCATTTCATGAAAATTGTACTTATTTTTAGTTCTGTTTTTGCAGTGAGAGCCTGCGGGTGTTGTCACTTCCCTCACAAACCGGCAAATTGGCTCTGGATCTGAGTTGTTCATACGGGTTCTACTGGAGGACGAGGTTAGAAACGGGTTAGTCAGCGCATGACCTCAATGTAACGCAGCGCCGCAGATATGTCGTTAAAAGACTGTACTGCTGTAAAACCCGTATTCTTTTCTGCCAAGGCTGTCTGGGTTGACAGCAGCGAGCCTTTTTGAACCCATGTCCGTTAGAAGCATCAAGGCTTGTGATTGGTTAGAGGACGGTAAAACGCCCTGTCTCTGTGGACCTCAGATATGTAGCGTAGGTAAGCGGTGGCATTTGGAAATATTTGACAGGAGGCGCCACGGTACGCCCAGTACGCGTTCATCATATCGAGGATGTGATTCTTTGTCTCTTCACATCTTTAGGGGCATTGGCCCCTCTCCCTGCTGGGCCAGCTGTGGCTCACCGAGACATATAATCATTTTGCAGCTCCTCCCGAGCAACCATGGGCCTCCTGGCTCTTTCTCTGACGAGTGCCCGCTTTGCCAGGCCTACCAGTTTGGCTGGATGCCAGTGCCTTTTAGAAAACCTGTAATGATCAGAGGAAAAGGACCCAGAATTCAGCCAGACCAGCAGAGGTTTATTTAAAAAAAAAAGCTCTTTAATCACCAACTCAAAAAACAGGGGAAAAATCCAAACAGACTGTTGAACAAAAAGATGACACAAAAAATAAACTAACGAGCAGGGCAGACAAGGCAGGAACAGACCGGACGGAGTGGCTCAGGTTTCTGGAGGAACAGGGGTCAAAAATCCAAAAAAGCAAACTAACATACAGAATTTGCAGGAGGAGACTCACCCATACTCAACAGGACGACCTGGCACTGATGTCTGGTCTCAACAGTTTATATGGAGGAGGAATCAGGTGAAACTGGTGAGAGGTGATTGCAGCAGGGGTGGAGTTAGGTAGGTGTGCAGAGTAAGTAATTAGACCAGACATCAGTGCTGAGGCTCAAAACAAGACCAGATCAAAATTCAAACCTAAACTAAGAAGCTTCTGAAGACATAACTAAAAGAGTAAACACAAACCTAAACAAGAATCCAGACTAGACAGAACTCAAAAACAGCCAGATAATAAAAGACAGGAAAGAGAAGGAAAACTAAAACTAACATAAACGTTAACATAACTCAGAATATTACAAAACCTTGTATATTATTTTCCCTCCAGTTCACATTTAAGCCCTGCTTGTTGTTGCTGTTTAACCTAAAATCCAAACATGTCGAGGTTTGGGGTTGTGATGTGACAAACTACACCAAGTTCCATGTCCCTACAGAATCACACGCGTCTTTATTCAGAGAGAGGTTTTATTGTTTGCTTTACCTTCAAGTACCTTTTTACCCCTGGTGTGACATGCAATCCCTCAGTCTGGAGCAAACATCCAACAGCATACAAAGATAAAAGTGGCAAAGTGTCCAGTGAAGCCCAGATCCGTCTCACCAGCATGGGGCCTCTCAGCCTTTATAGTCCCAGCCAGAAGGGCTGCTGGCGGGTCAAAGGAGCCTCCGTCTCGGCCTCCCTTTGTTGCACTCGTTCAGCACACAGACTCTGAATGTACCGGCGTGATTCTGCCAAGCCGTCATATGTGAAGTCCTCCCAAAGGTACCCGGCACGCTCACGTACAAAACAGGAAGTTGTTTCGGCTAAACGAAACGCAACAACTCCGGCAGCCGAGCGAGCAGGAGCGCGCTCCCCAGAGGCAAAGCCTTGACAAGCAGCCAGAAACGTTTCCACGTCGCTCTCCTGGTACAAGATCGCATCTGTGGGCGGTGGAGGGGAAATCTGCTCCTGTCTCGCATTATTTTACCTCAAAGACGACTGCGTAAAGCAGGGGAACCTGTAAATCAAACTGTACCTGGGTGCATCTGTTCATGAGCATGTTTAGATGTTGAAAGGAGAATCTGATCTTTATTTGCCCCTTAAGTCGGTGGAGAGTTCACTTTTTTATTCTATTCTCAAAACCTGTACACTGCTATGAGAAAAATAAAGAATGCTGTATTTCTTCTTACCCAGCTATCTGAAATAATATTTGATCATTACTGGAACTGTTGCTTGTTTTTAACACACACACATGCATATATATATATATATATATATATATATATATATATATATATATACATATATATATATATATATATATATATATATATATATATATATATATATATATATATATATATATATATATGTGTGTGTGTGTGTGTGTGTGTGTGTGTGTATTTTGTATATATATGTATATATATGTATTTATATGTATATATATATGTATACATAGATAGATAGATAGATAGATAGATAGATAGATAGATAGATAGATAGATAGATAGATAGATAGATAGATAGATAGATCATAACATTGGTGTTTCTCCTCATTAAAAAAAATAAAACATCTGCTCTGTTCAGTTTAGCTTCAGTTAGGTCAGCTAGCCTGGAGCTTTGACCAAATATTTTGGCAAATCCATAAAATTGACACTGACATAATATTTTGATTATTGTGAGGTGAAGCAACCACAGACTGTCTTTATATCATGGCACCTGCTAGTGGGAGGTGTACATTAGGCAGGATGTGATTATTTTCTTCTCAGAGTTTGCATATCAGCAGGAAAACAGGCAAGCGTAAGGCTGCTGTCACACTGTTTTCTGTCTTTTCGTGTACGCTGACATATTGGAAAGCGTATGTTATGAGAGGAGACGGTTTAGCCAGAAGTCCTGCTCCAGCTTTGAAGTTGGTCTGTCACCTTTCATGTGCTTCTGGTCTGAGTAGTGTTGAGTCTTCTTCATCATCTGGAGAATTCCCTCCATCTTGCTGGATTTCATCTTCTGGGCCACGTTCTGTCTGATGTTCAAACAGTAGAGCTTGGAATATCAGAGATTTGTTTTTGGTTTTTTTTATAACCTCACCCTGACTTGTTCCTCTCAACAACTTTGTCCCTGACTTGTTTTTTGGAGCTCCTTGTACACGGTGCTGCAGCCTCTGGGACCTTTAAGCGAAAGGTGTGTTTGTGCTGACAGATCATATAAGACTAAGATTGGAAACACGGGTGGACTTCCTGTCACTAATCACGTGACTTTTGAAGGTTGAACCAGAACCTTTCAGGGGTTTCATGGCAAAGGGGGTGAACACATATTCTTTTTTTAAAGCTTTCTTTAAATGGATGGATGGATATATTATATTTTTTTTCTCATTATACTTTATCAACTTAGATTATTCTGTGCAGATTCATCACATAAAACAAGACTCAAAAACATTTGAATTGCAAGTTGGAATGTAACAAAAGAGGTAAAAAGCCAAGGGGATGAATGCTTTTGCATGGCTCCGTATATAGTAAAGATTAGGCAGCTTTTTTTCAACCTGGTATAACAACTTTAAATGGGTTGAGTATAGTGTAGCAATGGATGCATTTTTTTTTTTTTTTTTTTGCAAATGCTGCTGACATTTTCCTTGGGAATATTAATTAATGAGCGACGGAGTTAAAGACACAAGACTGCTTTCAATCTCTTATGTAGCTGTTTGGTAGCTGTCCAGCAGAAATCTTTCCCAATGTCAACACGTTGCTCCAGATTCCCGTAGCTCTGCCAATCACTTCCTGCACTGTGGAAAGGCTTTCATCAACTACAACAAGGCGGAGCGCCTCCATGTCAACTCCACACTTGAACAACTTTGCTCATTTGTCTTTTGACTGGAGCCTGTCTGACTCTTTGGATTACAATCAAACAATATCCATCCCCAGCAGCAAGCTGCAGCACCTCCGTCCTCTTGTAGAAAGTGTTATGAATGCACTATTACAACCGCAAAGGTTGTTATAATAAAAAGGTTTAATTTTGCTTCAGTTTATTTGTTGCATTGTTTTTTGTGGTTCTTTGTTTGTGCCTTTAATAACATTATTTCATTTTAGTTATTTTCATTATTGTGGAGGTGCAGGTGGTTTAACCATACCTTCATTAATAGAAAGTGTATTTGAGCAATCTGAGCGCAGAAATGACACAGTGATGTCTGTGATGTGTTTTATTTGGTCTGACTCTGGATGCTTTGTTCTAAGCTGCTGGTTTCAGCTGATATGTGTAAATTAACACGTATCTCTTGACGCAAGGGTTGAACTTACACAAAAATAATTTTCCTTTTTTTCCCCCCTCCCCACCCACTTCCTGTTAGACCCGGCTGGAAAGCAATCTCTGGCAACGCTACTGACTGAAACTCTCACCTTAAAGGTCTTTGTGAGCCAGAAGTCTGTTATCTCCCATTTGCTATTCTGAGCAGCAGCTTTAAACGTTCTAATGAACCGCGATGATGTCGGCAGGCTTTTCTTTGGAAGTAACAATCGCTAAAACAAGACGGAAATGACTTCAGGCAAATCTGCTCCTCTTTTCCATCATTCCTTCTGCTAGGTAGAGTTATAAAGTGGTTTCAGCTGGACTCATTCACAGCCTCACCTGTGCTGATGATATGGCTACGTTGAAATGAAGTTTGCAGAGCGCACAATGGAAGGGAATCCCGCTCTCAGATGGACACCATCCCATCCCAGAGTGCAACTGCAGTGTGTAGTGTCCTCCTTTATAATCAACTTAACTCGCTGCATTAAAACAGCTGCTGTTGTCGAGGCCTGCTCATTCTAGTTCTGCAGCTATCCTCCCTCCCTGTCCAATTTCCAGCAAATATTCAAAAGACAATTTAAGTAAAAGATCTCGTACGGGACTCATCATGGAGGAAATAAGGGAATTAAAACTCAGTTTTGGCCTTGGCACACTGTGGTCCTAAGGAAACCTGCATATCCTTATAGTAGATTAATGAGATCTATTTTTCCCAGAGAAGCACCGACTATAATATAATATAATATAATATAATATAATATAATATAATATAATATAATATAATATAATATAATATAATATAATATAATATAATATAATATAATATAATAGTTGGTTATAACACACACACAAACTTTTTATTTAACTTAAGTTTCCTATTAATTAAAACAATTTTAATATCCCTGGAGATAACTTTTCAAGTCTTCGTTCTTTTTGAAAACAGATCTATTTATGTGCAGGTAAAAAGCTGTAGTGTTTGTATGCCTGTATGCCAATTTGGCATGCAAGAATGATCTGAATTACCACCAATAGACTAACACAATCCCTGTAGTGTGTCCTTGGGTCCTGTGGTATTATCTTTTTAGAGCTTTTTCACCATGTAATTCTCCCATTGGTTTGCATTCATTTTTCTGCTGTGAAACCATGGCAAAAACTCATTCACAGAAGGAGAAATGGACGCTGCAATGCCTAACTGATGTAATTATCTTAACATGCAGCCAAAAGATAAGCAACTATAGGATTTTCTTATCTTTCTTAGACAAAGCCT
The DNA here is from genome assembly GCF_011125445.2 of Fundulus heteroclitus. Taxonomy (NCBI): domain Eukaryota; kingdom Metazoa; phylum Chordata; class Actinopteri; order Cyprinodontiformes; family Fundulidae; genus Fundulus; species Fundulus heteroclitus. Next base: position 39,891,870 of record NC_046382.1, read on the forward strand.
GAAAAGGAGGTTGTGACCTTTTCCTTAATTTTCGTGGCAAAGCAGAAATGATTTCATCATAGAACAGAACGATCAGCGTAGAGAGTCTGTCCATTTTCTCTATTTTTCCTCCCTCCAGCTTGATAAAAGCGTCCGTCTTCATGGTGGCTGCGGTTCGTCATTAGTGTTAAGAAAGTACGAGCTTGGAGAAAGAACATAACCCTGAGGGAGGCGAGCGAAGAGAGATCTGTCAGTATGAAAGTCATTTACAGGATCTGCTCGGCGAGCGTGCGAGGCTGCAGAGGAGCTTCACTTCACACTTCAGACTTATCAAGCCAGTTACAAGACATGGAAAATCAAATTAGTTACAGCCGCCAGCTTTGTTTCAGCAAAAGTAATACATTTCAAGATATTGAGCAGAGCAAGACATCCTAAAATATTATCTAATGTTATTTCTTTGAGGGGGGGAGGAGGAAAAACTACATTATCAAATTTAAAAGACCAGCTTCTAATTTGGTATTGTCACAAGACGTGGAAGAAAAATCTGCACAATTATAGTTCTCTGGTCAGGTCAGTGACTTTTTTTCTTTTCCATGAACGCTTGACCTGCAATGCACTCACTGCAGTTCTCCTCCTAAACAATAGGTGACACTGCTAGAATAAAATGTATAAAAATACAGCAGGAATAACATCAGAGAAACCAGTACAGAAAGCAAGTTGTTAACACACAAACTTGTGTACAAACTTCAAGTAGCCAGGGTGACTGGAGCCATCCTCAGAGATAGGGTGAGGAGCTCTGTCATCCGGGGGGAGCCACTACTTCTCTGCATCGAAAGGACTCAGCTGAGGTGGTCAGGACATCTGATCAGGATGCCTCCTGGGTGCCGCCCCTTGGGGTTTTCCAGGCACAGGTCCCGCGTTTGAGTGCTGCCTCCGTTTACGATCGGCCATTTCCGACATGTGACGTCAGTTCAAGAACACCGAGAATGCGCGAATCGAACTTGCATAGAAACACGCATTGTTTACATTGCACAACCGGTACGGCGAACCATGATATATGTATGTTTTCCACAATCTTCTTTCACACACCAAATCTGTGGATCCACGTGTACTTTGAGCAAGCGCTTATAAAAAATATTGTTGAACTAATTACAAGATAAAATGCCTTCTAGGTGCGTAGTTGGTGGCTGTAGTTTCGGTTATAGGCCTAGTGCAGACCGCTGTGAAGTTGGTTTGATATTGGACATTCAGTCAGCGGGATCTAGCTCACGGTTGATCCGGTTCAAGGACTCTGATTTCGGCCAGCGTCTCTCAGCAGTTTCCTCCTCCCATACGTGGTGGTACAGTTAGGGACCGTCAACAAATCTGATTTGATTTTTGATTCTCAAGAGTGCTCCGCTGACTCCGCGGAGCCTGAATGTCCAATGTCAAACCAACTTCACCGCGGTCTAGTGCAGGCCAGAAAGTATCGCTACATACTTGGCCGGTATATCAAAAGGTCCGAAAGAAATGGGATAAATTTGTGAAAGAAATGGACTGGATTGCCGGCAGTGACAAAAGTGTTTTATGCAATTCACACTTCACGAGCGAGGAAAGTCGTAGTGTTAGCAGACAGTGTTATTGCCGGATGCACGGTACTCGTTCTGTGTGTACCTCAGCAGCCCTTGATGGCTGCTGAGGAGGTCCTGCAATTATTTAATTCAGGTGTGCTGAAGCACACACATCTAAAACATGCAAGACAGTGGGTCCTGACTGAGGACCGGGGTTGACGACCCCTGCCCTAGAGGGAATATATACCCCATCAGGACTAAGAAACAACCTGAGATCTCACCCCGGTTACCCTCCCAGTACTGTAACCCCCGCAACGTGATCACAGATACGCAGAAGTCAATGAAAGGATGGACAGATGGATATCTAAGTAATTACCGGGAAAAAATAAAAAATAATAATACATCTGATGTGTGTTTAACATAGTCATTTTCTGTTGTGTGGCTTTAGCTTTAACTCATTCTCAGAGTTCTAGAATAAGCTGCGTATATTATTTTACTGTATTCTGCATGCACAGTATCACATCCATAGTTTAACATTTGAAGAACAGAGAGCGGTAAGACACAACAAGCTGCTTTCTGGGGTAATTCTGCACACTACAACCTTGGAGTGAAAGCTGGAGAGCTGTCTGGCTCTAGGAGGTCAGTTTTTCTCCTCACAGCTGTACATCAGAGAGTTGCTCCTGTGGGTTTTGAAAAATTCATTCACACGCTAGGTCAGGCAATTTCCACAAACTCTTCCTCAAATCTTTCCCTCAGTTGGATAAATAGGCATATAAAACTGTAATTTCCTCATAGCAACAAGCGCATTCGTCCTGTTGTTTTGCAGTGAGGGCTGTGCAGAAAAAGCTTCTGAGCTGTAATGTGTTTTAATTTGAGATTACTGAACAGCAATTTCCAAGCCGTCCAGCTGGCCATGGTTAATGGAACTCCAAAGCCATCTTCAGCAGGCTAATGCAACCCCACGACATCTTTAATGACATAATGCAAAGCAACGCCATCCCTGATTAAATAATGCAAATGTAATGTTTCGTTTGGTAATAGAATAATGCAACATAAATTTGATGCTTAATGGGATTACGGTAGATGCAGTAATCACTAGTCTGAGGAGCTAATGCTGACTGAAGCGGGAGATCCCTGATGTAATGGTCAAACATGGTGGCCTTTTTGGGACAGTGAAGGATTAAACAAAGCTGGATTTTTTTTTTTTCCCTCTGCGTCTCTGGTGACTTCGATCTGTTCTTTATCACTTATTCAGTCTGCATTTAGACCGAGGTTCTTCCTCTGCTGCAGGCTTCGTGTGCATTTCTCTGAGACACAAACTTGTGGGCAGACATCAACTGAGGGTTAAGACACAGATTGAATTTTAACCAACTTTTAAAGATAAATCAATCTTCCATTAACCAAGTGAAACTGTGTGTGTGTTTGTCAGTAGTGAGCTGGCAGGACTGTCAGAAATATTCAGAGAAGGCCTTGAGGGGGGTCCAGGAATTAAAAGATATAACATGGCAAACCAAGTTTGATTTTATATTTTCTGCTTGAGAGGTGGGTCAGTTTAGTGTTCGGGAAAAATGTTATTATGGCGTACAATATAAGGCCCATACTGGCCTCTTTACATTGGCTGCCTGTTTTTTATCGAATAGATTTTAAGATTCTCTTATTAATTTTTATAAAGCTTTAAATGGATTAGCTCCCCCTTATCTTCTGGAACTTTTAAAATTTCAGCCCATGTCCAGAACCCTACGTTCTAATAATCAGCTTTTACTAACAGTTCCTCGGACCAGACTTAAGAGGAAAGGAGATCGGGCTTTTTCTGCTGTTGCTCCTTCTCTATGGAACAATCTACCTTTCCAAATTAGATCTGCCCACAGCCTGGATCATTTTAAATTGCTTCTTAAAACTTATTTTTATTCTTTGGCATTTAATTAAACTAGTGTTTGATACTTTGTTTTTATTCATTTGTGTTGTTGTCACTCTTGTACAGCACTTTGGTGCAGTTCTATGCCTGTTTTAAAGTGCTATATAAATACATTTGACATTGACATTGAAATTGACATATAAGCTGATATTTCTTCTATTTATTCATTGCTGCCTCTGTCTTTGTCTACCCAAGCCATAGACACGTTGGTGATCATATTGTGATCTGTATCCAGAGGGTGTTTCTTTCATGGCTGTGAGATTCTTACTGACATGATAACATTATTAAGATGATGGGTCGTACGGCTTTTAGTGAAACTTAAAATGGAAACGGTAACCAAGACATTGCTGTATGGACTCTATGTATGGAATTAGAAGTTCTTTACGGCTCGTTGTCATCTAACTAGAGCTGCACAAGAAAATACAAAGGCACAGAAAGTTGTCTCAGTCATGTTAAAACTTTTTGGGACAGAACCACGGGACACACGCATTCAAATTAAATGAAGGAAGGGTTTTGATCATTAAAAGTGAGTGAAACGTGACTTATTTGAACTATGTATGGAGGGGTATGATTAAACATGCAACTTCAATGGTTTTAAAATCCAACAATTGAATGATGATTTCAATTTATTAAAACATTTTCTCTAATGCACACAGTGTCAACATTACACATTAGAGTTTAAATATGTACACACTTTCACCCAAATATTTCAATAGGTTGTGCTAACTGTTCTACAAAGTCTTGTAAGTGGAAAAAGTTAAGGCCCACTCCCCAAGAACCATTTTTTATAGCGACATCGTAAAAATGACATCGTCTGCCATCTAAACAACAACTCATTGTGATGGAAAAGTAAAAATATGTCCACATAAACATATTGATGGATGTTTAAATGTGACTGAAAGTCCATTTGGGTTAAAGGACCAACAAGGCCCTTCTTTCAATGTTTGTGTTTTGACTAGATTTGGGCAGGATGGGAATACAAATAAAATTATTATACCTAAGTAAAGACAAAGGTTTTTCCTTAAACACCCAGTGTACAAGTAATTGAGAAATGTTGTTTTTCTAAGTCCTGAAAGAAGACACAAAATGTTATGAAAGGACATATGTGTGGATGTTAATAGACAACCAAAGAACTACCAAGGACCAAGTCTACTATGAAGTGGAACAACAGTGTCACTCTCCACAGTAAAGCGAGTTTTCCATCGCCATGACTTTAGTGGGTAGTAGCCTCTTCTCCTTTAAGCTCTACTAAAATATGCAGCTGCCAACCTGGACAAGCCAAATGACTTCTGGAGAAGATAAAGTATTGTACCAGACGTTTCTGATGGATACTAAAAACGTGGTTGAGGTGCTACCTGCTTAGGAACCTTTTACTAAATTGTGTGTGGCTGTATGCATGAAGCGTGGCATGGAGGAAATGCAAAATAAATTCAAACTTGTGCTCTTGATTTCTGAGAATGAAGGACTGTGTGTCTAACCAGGTATTCAGCAGCACAGGAGCACCACAGGGGAATGTACTCGCACCATTCCTTTTCACTCTTCACACCTCAGACTTCCAATACAAGACAGATTTATATCATCTCCAGGACTCATACTGCAGTTGTTGGATGCATCAGCGATGGACAGGAAGCTGAGTACAGGAAGCTGGTGAACCGCTGTGTCACGCTATGATATTATAGCTGGACCGTCAACTGGACAAGAGCCAGAGTTTGTTCCAGTATCTTGTGGTCACTAAATGTCGGGGCCACAATGACACAGCTGGGAGATTTATCAATTATTCAAGGCTGCCAAGTGCCCAATTTTGACCCATCCAGGGAAATCTTTTTCACTATTAGGCAGCCTTTTCCCTTCTCCCTTCTTTGATTCACTCCCTCTATGGGTCACCAATTGATGTGGGAGAGAAAGGAACTAGAAAAAAAAAAAAAAACAGATTGCGATGAGAACAAGCTGCTTCTCCATCTTCAACCAGCAGGGGGACTTTTATTCTCTACAAACACCGAGCTGCACATTCACGTTTCCGTTCAGCAAAATCCCAACAGCATGATCCTCATGGTCTTTTTTATAGGGTGACAGTTACATAAATGGCAACGTGACGTGGACCACGAGGACCACTGAACCCAAAACAGATGTTTCCTATCGTCCCTGGATGGAACGCTTATATAACTGTACCGTGTATAACGGAAAATAGCTAAACATTAATCACCCTTGACACTGTTAGGAGGATGTTCAGTGTTAGTGAAAACGTGGTTCAAACTTGGCATGGATAGCCGAGTTTAGACGATGGATGGATGGATGGATGGATGGATGGATGGATGGATGGATGGATGGATGGATGGATGGATTGGCCAGTTGAGTGTCTGTAAACTTCTCACAGCACCTCTCTCCCTTTCTGTTTGTTCATCCACTCACTGGTCAGTAGCTGTGATTGAAGAACCCATTAGGTACTGGAAGCCAAAGAGACACCATCACTCTCTATGAAAAAGTCTGAAACACACACACACACACACACACACACACACACACACACACACACACACACACACACACACACACACACACACACTACATGACAGGTAACAAATTAAAAGCCTGAGTAAGATGAATACACATCACCATAAACACATTTTACTGCGCATGCTGGCTCTGACTGTAACTCACCAGTCCCACCTACACACTTTTGTTTTCATTTTTATTTTATGGCCAATTCTAAGAGAGAGTCTTGATTTATAATTACACAAACAGGATGGGAAGGGTGTTTTTCAGGATTTATTTCATCAGTCATAGTTTATAAGTTGAACGAGCCTCTTTCATGCCTGTGTGACTGTTCAGTCTCTCTTTGTGTGTCATGGCACTCAGTCTTTGTGACGTTTCCGGGAAGATGTGGAAAATGTCCTGTGTGAGCCAAGACATCTGCTTCCATGTGTAGGGTGTTGTTTGAAAGCAGATAAGGTTTTCACAGCTGATTCAAATGTAAGTCGCTATAGATTAGAATTAGAGTTGAAAATGCAGATAAACCTCAAACAAAGAGAAGTTGTCCAGAGAAACAGTTTTTGTTAAAATACAATATGCAAAAGAACATTCTTCCTCTGAATAATGCATTCTTGGCCTTTAGCCCTCTGCCAACACTACAATACTTTTCTTAAACTGTGGTCGGCAGTTAAGAAAGATCTTTGTTCATTTCGGAAATCAAGTCAATTTTATTATGTTCTTAAACTGCCCCTTTGGACCATCAACATGGAATTATCTTCCTGATATAAGCCTGAAGATGGTTTTTCACATTAGCTTTTGTCTTCTCTGTGGTCAGCACTGGTTTTCTCCAGTGAATTACAATTTTTTTTAGTGGATACAGTTGCATAGGTGGGCATAGCCAATGCCTGCACAGATAGATTATACAAGAATATAACTACTTGCATATAGTCAGTGTTAATGTTTAGACATTTTTTATTAAGACTGTGCCAATATTTGATGTTGAGTTGACATTTTTGCAGCCCAGTCTCTTTCCTATTGTTGATAACACGAGCTAGCTTAACTGAGGCAGCTGTGGCGTCCTCCTGGATGAGCTGTCAATGCACTCTTTGGCTGGCCAGCCCCTTCTGGGAAGCTTCACCGCTGGTCCGTGGTTCTTCCAGTGTTGGATAACGACTTCCGCTGTTATCTCAAAGCCTCAGACAGGACGTTGTTTCTCATCTAGAATTTCTTTTTGTTCTGGTTTATTTCCATTCCTAAATGAAACCATTTCAAAACTGCATTTTGTCTTTACTGTTTGTTAGATTTTTTTTGATCATCCTAAAAATGTAAGCATGGCAAAGAAGCAAAAACGCACCAAATCTGTAAGGTGGCAAAGACGGTACAGCATTGTATACTCTAAATACTCCAAATACACCTCAATACTAAACATCCATCCATCCATTTTCTGAGTCGCTTATCCCTCATGGGGTCGCGAGGGGTGCTGGTGACTATCTCCATCATTCAATGTGTGAGAGGCGGGGTACACCCTGGATAGGTCGCCAGTCTATAGCAGGGCAACACAGAGACAGACAGGACAAACAACCATTCACACACACACTCACACCTAAGGACACTTTAGAGAGACCCAATACTAAACTAAACAAAAAAAATTACTTTTGCTGAAATTCTTGCAGACTTTTTATTGTGAAATAAAGATTTCGTTTTGTGAGAATTCTTTTTTGCCTTAATGCAACCAACAAGTTTATCCACAACCTGTCCCACATCCCAAGACCAAAGGAGCAGTGGCAGAGCCCTAACAAATCATTGTACCTGCCTGGTCAGCATCATCTGGCTATGAGTCTGGTTCAGTCTCCATGGTGACCAACTGCTGGACTGGCCCATGGGTGAAGGTTGTTTCTACTACTTCCATGACTACGGCGGGTCTGATATCAGGCGTTCACCACAGCATAAGAACGTGTCACAGCAGACCCAACGCTTTGTTGCATATAGGGAGGAATGTTTGCTGTCAGCCAGCAATCCCGTCCAGCTGGACTCAGACATGTTACCAAGGAAGGTTCAAAACACAAGCGACTGTACATGCAGCCGTTATTTTACGGATGTATGATTATAATACATGATTAATAAATACATTCCTCAGCAAAACAATTCGGATAATTCTTCAAGAGGAAGTCACCACAGAGATGAGGGGCTGTTTCTTTCTCAAGTGATCTGATTTTTGGATCTTTACAAAGATGCTCAATGGAGAAAAAAAAGTCATATGCATCTAATAAATAATTTTCCTCCTTTTCTCTCTATCTCACTACAGGATGAAGGAGACTCCAGGTTTTACTGTGAGCTGTGCAACAAGCAGTATGTGAGACAGCAGCAGTACGAGAACCATATTAACTCCTACGACCACCATCACAAGCAGGTGAGTCAGCTGGCTTCAACAAGGCGCACAGAGGTTTCCTCCATCAACCCAGCTCCAAAAAACGTATGGTAGTATAATACAATGCCTCGCAAAAGTATTCATACCCTTTGAATTTTTGCAACATTTTTTCCAATTACAACCACAAGCTTCAATGTATTGTATTGAGATTTTCTTTGTTTTGGACAAACACAAAGTAGTGCACTGCTGTGAAATAAAAGCAAAATGAAAATTAATTTTCCTTTTTTTTTTGTTTTAACAAAAATGTGAAACGTGTGGTGATCACTAATAATGACACGTACTCTGATATATACCTGAATACACGGTAGTGCGAAGAGTGCTGCTGCCTAGGGAGCATCACCAGAAGTTCTACAAGAAGGTGCTCTGGGCAATATGATGCCAAAATTGACCTTTCTGGCCTGCAAAACACCGTGTCAGGGAAACTAACTTCAAATCACAGTGAAAACCCCATCCCCAGGGTGACACATGGCAGTGGCAGCATCTTGGTGTTGCAATGCTTTTCTGTAGCAAATGAGTCAGTATGCAGGGAAATATTGGAAAAAAGACCTCTTAGAGGCTGCAAAAGAGTTGAGACTGGGGTAGAGCTTCACTGCCCAGCAGGATAAGGAGTCTAAACACATTACAAGCTGCAACTGAAGAGTTTGGATTCCACATATTCATGTGTAAGAATGGTCCAGTCAAAGTATAAACCTTATCCAATCTGTGGCAGGACTGAAAATGTAACGCTTGCGGATCCTCTCCCTAAAATCTGCCTGAGCTTGGGTTACTTAGCAATAGAAATTGATCAGAAATGTCAGTATCTCCAGTGAACATGTGGTAGAGACATACCCAGGACCACTTTGGAAGCTTACAGCTTCTACAACCCTGCAGGGAAGGTGACGGAAACCACAAACCATTTTATTGTCATTTCACAATAATGTGCTGCTTTGTGTTGATCTAGCGCATAAAATCTCACTGTGTTAATTTAGCGGGTTTTTTTTCTTGTAGTGTGAGAAAAATCTGGTTTAAGGATTAAGGTGCGTGAATACTTTAGCATGCTACTGTATAAACAGCAGATCATTCAGTCTGTTACACACAGAGCAGCTACAATGCCTGAAATGCCTAAAGATAAATATTAAAAAGACAGATAAATAACAATATATATATATATATATATATATATATATATATATATATATATATGTATATATATATATTTGTATTTGTGTTTTAAAATTTGCAGTCTCTGGTTACTTATCTAACCACAGTTTGCTAAAAGTGGATGAGTGGAGGGCTGAGAGCTTGCAGCGGTTCTGATCCTTTCAAAATTATAGATGCTAGGAGGCATGTATTTGCCACAATTATCATTTGTTCACTTGCAGGCCAATGAAAGAGCCATAATATTTGTCAGAGTTAGCGGCGTGTCAGAGTTATTAGGTTTTTTGGAGGACAAGGAGCATTTAGGGCATATTGTTGGAGACTGCAACATTTGCAGGAAATGGATTTTCCAGCAGTAATATTCTCCTGCCTGCACACATCCAGCCACGCCGCCCGCTTTTTTTAGTTCACGGTCATCTTTTTGGCATTAATGTTGTTTTCAGAAAGGCGGTACGTCATAAAAACGCTTTTTGCTTCTGTGACAGATGCGAATGGTCTGTCTGAGATAAACCATAATGCTCCGTTTGTCATAAAGAGGTGGAAATGTTTTCCTTTTAAAAGTACAACCCACATTTAGCAGAAAAAAATAAATAGATATTTTTTTTGGCTTATTGTTCAATAAGTTTTATTTAAGAGGACGTTTTATGTAAAAAGGATTTAAAATGTTTGAGGTGTTTCCAACCAAAACAGATCACTCATGTCAAGTTTTTCCTGTTTTTGCCTTTTTTACTACTTAAATGTTTCATATTATGAATAAAAATGTATTATCAGACAAAGTGAACCCGGGTAAATACATGAAGCAGTTTTCATTGAACAAACAAGCTATCCATACAACGGTGGCCCTCTGGGGCCGATCGGTTCTGATAGCTTTTTTGCTGGCAACGACTGCTACCAAGCGTTGCACTCGCTGGCAGTGAGTCTTAGACGTCCCAGTGGAGCTGCCTTCTTCTTTTTATTTTGCAGAACTGCTTTAATTCAGCCACACGTTACAGGATCTGAATTAGATTTAAGTACGAGCTGCAACCATATCCTTTTTTTGTAATTCAGAGATGCTGCGGTGCTGTGGATTACCCAAAGTGTGCTTTAGCTCAGCCGCTGATGGACGGACATTATCCTTTAAAGTTTTCTGATGCAGAGGGGACGTTACGGTCTCCAGCCAGTTGTCCAGGTCCTGAAGCAGCGAAGAAGCCCCAGTTCATCACACCAACACCACCATGTTTGTCTGCATTAGATTATTGTTCTAAACTCCTGTTAGTATTACACCAGCTGCCCGTTTTGTTCTATCTTCCAATAGACTACTTTCCCAAAAGACTTAGGGGATATTCCAATGGTTGGTAACCAATGTGAGCCAGACCTTTCTTATCTTTGAATCATGAACACTGACCTTTTACTGAGACTAGGGAATGCTTTAGATGGTTTTCTGGGTTCATTCAGTACCTCCAGGATGAGTCATCATTGCACTCTTTATTATTTGCACTCATAAATTTGGTACCGGTCATTATTGGGAAGGTTGTGGACTCCCTCTGGAGTCCCAAAGCCTTAGAAATCGTGATGTTCCCTTTTCCAGACCGATGGATGCCAGTGACTTCATTTCTTCTCTTTTCTTGAGTTTTTGCAGATCGGGGCTTGATATGTGGCCTTTTGAGATCTTTTTACCTACTTCCTGTCGAGCAACAGGTTCTAGTTTAGCAGTTTTTTCGCCTTACAGGTCTGGCAGTCATCGTGGTCAAACTCAAGCTTCCAAAAAATATTGTTATTCATTACTTTAAAAGGGGAGCAATCACGTTTTCATAACTGGCCCGATTAGTCCATTTAGCTTGTTCCCTTCTTAAATGAAACCACCATTCGAGAACTGTGCTTTCTACTTGCTCCGGTTATCTCTGTCTAACAGTGAAATCTGTTGATCTGAAACATGGCAAAAAATGTTAAATTAAAAACACTCAAAGAGGAGGAATCAGTCTGAAGCGGAGTAAATACTTTTCAACAGCATTGTAGATGCCTAACCTTATGATCCTCACTGCCAGCGTTCTGTTGAAGCCAATCTGCCCGCACCTGCAGGCTGCATGGAGGTAGAACACCATGAAAGAAAAGAAGCTGGCCTTCTTTTGTTTGTTGACTTTGGCCCTTTGGCATCTCCAGCAGGACTTCATGCTAAGTTTATTACGTAAAAGGAAAACAAACGTAATAAGCGCAGCCTTGGATTAGGGATAGTTGCAGAGCAGTGAGACACCACACACACAGACCTTGGACCGGTTTGTCTTATTCTAGATAAATAAGCAAATAAGCGGAGGGAGCATGCAAAAATCTCATTACTAATGAAGTCAAATCCTAATAAGTATCTGCAGAACAGCGAGCTGATTTTACATTTTAATAATGCATTTGTTCATTAATTCCCACATAACACAGCTGTGCAGTAAATTCCACACAAATGCTACAGTAAGCCTACAGTATAATTAACAAAGCAATTTAATTTGCTGCTTAGGGGGGGAGGGGGTCTTTAAAGAGCCTGTGCCCAAGGGCTCATCGTCTCATAATCAGCTTGTGTGCTGCATGGTTTCATGTTTGATTGATGAATATCTCAACTCGTTTCTGAGCCCGGGCTGCTGACACCATGTAAAATATGAAAAGGAACAGATTTACGGCGTTATGTCTGTTTAACCCTGTCACCTAGGTGAACAAGGCTGTTAAACCCTGGATAGAGTAGCTGCTTTATCCGACGTTTTAGGAGGAATAAGATAAGAAAAGAATAAGAAGGGCTGATTTATTTGCCAGTTTACTGTAAGCACTGCTACCCCCAACCCCGTCCCAGACACACACACACACACACACACACACACACACACACACACACACACACACACACTGGCAGCCATTACCGCTCTCCGCAGCAGGTGTTTTTATATTTTTTTTTAACCTAATTCAAAGATATTATATACTAACTCCAAACATGTCAGCTTAACTAGCTGTTTCTGGCATGACAGAAAAAAAACCATGCACTTTCACCGCGCAGGCCATTATAACGCAACACTCTCTGTGACTCTGTTTTCCAGCCGAGTGCCGTTCACTTATCACCAGTTTAGCTTCACTATTAACAAAAACTAGTTAAGCACAATTCAAACAGGGAGAATCTGACTCAAACTGTGTCCAGTCCACTCAATATCACCAAAATCACCAGTCCCATAATCTGTTTCTTGTTCGTATAGCTTTTTCTTATTGAAAAAAACTGTATAAATATATAGACCCTGACAGCATAAATCGGTTAGCATGTCAGTCATGTTATGGCATAAAACTTACAGCGTGCCTCGATGCACCTTTTGAACGTCTGTTCAGTTCCCTTTGCTTCTCTTTCCTCACTTAAACTGAATTCTAATTTGAGCAAATTGGAGAAAACTGCTCTCCTTCTCGTACTTCCTGCTTTAGCTGTCAGAAAGCAAAATGATTCTGGAAGCTTTACTTATGGTCACTGCCAAAGCAGTTCGGAGGTCCACCTGCACTAAAACCCATTTCTGTTGAAGCACGTCAGCGGCCCAGCTTCTGAACTTTTACTTGAGCTGTTATTTCTCCTGGTACATGTCCAGCTATACGTCTTACCTGTGCGATGGTCGGAGAAACTTAGAAGAGTCAGTTAAGCTGTGACTTCATTCCTCTGCTTGTCTAAACTTTACACTGAAAAGTAGCTGCAATACTGGAAAGTAAAAAAATAAAAATAAAACTCATAAAGAGAAACACTCAGCATAATAGATTTTTCATTGCAAGGACATGAGCCTTGATTTTATACTCTACGTTAAGGGTGAAAAGGAAAGCATTGTTATCATTTTTAAAGCAAGCAGAGTGGCAGAGGCTATAATATTAGAACCCAACAAAACTAAAGATCTGTTCTGTTCCATTTAAATATCCCAGATCGGCAAAAGGACTCTGTGCAAACACGGCACTTTCTGATAGCCTCAAACGTTCCCCTCCAGCCAGGGCACAGTCACCATAATGCCAGCCATAGGCCCAGCCTCTGAGGAGAGAGCTCCTGATGGTTTTTGAACAGCAAAACAACAAAAAGAACAATATTTAAAATGCATCAAAATCCGCTACATGCCCCTAAAATGTCAAAATGAATTACTCAGAAAATAACCTGGTTTGTTTGGTATTTCATACAGACGTTCCGCTGTAAAAAAGCTGTCACGAAGAAATCTTTAAAACGACCACAACAACAAAATACAGCAAATTAAGTTGACCAAGATAACTTAGCGACAGAAATACAAAAAACAGGAAATGTGCACATTTTTAAGACGTTCCTAAAGTCTTGATGGTCCTTTTTCAGCCTAAAAATAACCCCAGCACCGAGCACAATGGGTGAATAAACACACGTGGCGCCATCTAAAGGCTGCACCGCAGAAATATCAGAAAGCATAACAATAAATAAAATTAAATTAATAAATCACTAATAATAGTAATGCCAAACCGAGCCTGACCCTCTGAGATACCTTGTGGCAAAGTGGCAACTTGGTGTGATCGAAGACCAACCGTTATTAATTAAATGCACCAATCTAACAGTAACTGGAACAGCCTGATATCAGAACATCACAGATAAATTAATTTCCCATTTATAAACGCAAACAGGGACACAGCATCAAGGTAAGAACCAATCAATCCATCTATTAATAATGTTTTTACTTCAGACCGTAGAGGCTAAGAAGAGCATTGCTAGTATAAATCAAAACATTTACTCACGTTAATCAACTCTGCAGTCAAATCCTAGCAGTTTTAGCGTCCGTTTCAGTGAACACCAACGTTCAGTATTGTACTTCCATTGTTGTCATTGTAAATAAACAGGTACAGAATAATTTATTAACAAATTGAGCAAAAACAAAGTGTAAAACACCAAAAAATACAACTAATATGCCTGTAGGATGTGATAATCTTTCATAAAATCTTTGTATGCAACCAGAGTGAGTTACTGATATATAAACTAACCTTTAAAGGACCATAGCACACGTTCCATAAAAGAGGACCTGTGAAGCATCAAGGATCATTCATTCATTCATTTTTATTAATGCCCCTGAACATTTATAGGTCAGAATTACAGTGCCTGATCAAGTAAAACCAATGACAAAAAAAAAGAAACAGTTGAATTTATAAATATAACACAAACATATTACATTTCTGTTCATGTCAAGTATTTTGAAAAAAAAAAACTGACATAAATGTATTTGAAAAAAAAACAACAAATAATTTATTGACTATGACTGCATATGTCTTTGTAGTCGGATTGTTAATTTTAGGATCTCATTTGACAAAGTTTGAGAAAATCAAGTGGGTCACTCTAAAAATGTATAATTTTTAGAGTAGGAGAAAGAAGAAACACAAAAGCTGAAGAGTGGAATAAAATGATGGAACAATGCAATTTAGGCTGGAACTTTAAATGAGAAGTGGATCCCATATAAGACACCGAGTTCAACTCCAAAACACAGATTATGAAAAATTTATGCAAAAAAAAAAAAAAAAAATCACAAAAGTTTTTCTTATTAATTTCTTATTTAGACTGCTAACAATAAAAACATCCAATTATATGGTTGTCCAATTCTTTTGATTAACTTATATTCTTTCAAAATCCTAGCCTGTAGGCTGAGGACTGGTAACAACATATCCAACATTATCTTAATGTGAAATTACTCAAAAGGTTACTTTTCATCAGTGGTTCCATTTGATAAACGTTTCAGTTTAATCACTTGCTTGCGCCGTACATGTTTTACTTAGAACAATTATTCCTACAGACTCTGACCTTTTCTGTCTTCAGTTATTGGACTTTCGTTTAAGATAGCAGGAACTGGGTCTGCTCTGATTGGCCGTTTGGTTAACGCTCTGGTGGGAACTAATCTGGTTCTCCAAACTGAGCTCATTCACAGAATGTTCTGCTGCATGTAGAACACTGTCTGCTGATAAAAAAAACAGAACAGAACCCAACTTCAAAACAATATGAATGTGCCTTTTAATGAAGTCCAGACTCAGTATTAATTTACTCCGCCCTGGTAAATCAATCTAAGCTTGTTGGGCACGGAAAGTTTCCAAAGTTTTCTTTGCGGTGATTTCTTCTCATCCCGAAGACTGTATAGTTCTGGATACCCTGGCCTTGTGATTACAGCCTGCTGTGAGCCCTGCTGTCATTTCCTCCACCCCAACACAACATCCAACCCTTCCACCAAATGCAGAGGCTACAAGCAGCAGCAAGCTTTAACAAACCCCACTGCAGCCGCCTGCCTGCCTGCCTGCCTGCATCTGTCTGTCTGCCTCTGCGTTTCATCCGTCTGTCTATTTTTGTTCGCCCATCCATTTGTCAGTCCCACTGCCCGCCTCACTGTCTATCTGTCCGTTTGTCTGTGATGTGAACTCATCCCTGTGTTATTATCATTGTTATCTGTGACACGCGCGCGCACACAGGGACGCGCGCACACACGGGTGCGTAAGTAGCGGTGGGTCTGCAGACGGAGCTCAGTAAGTGAATTAAGCTGATCTGGACCGCGCTAAAGCTGACTCTGCTGACTTAGTGAGTGCCAGTGGCAGCTGGCTGGGTATTTGTCAGATGGGGCTGCACTGCATTAAAAAATGTAGTAATCATTTTATTGGTGTGCATAAAATATTAGGCATCTAAAAAAAAAACACAGCTCTATTCGTCAGTAATTTAATTCTAGCGTGAAATAAGGGGAAAAAATTGATTTAACAGCGCAATATAGAGTATATATAAACCTATAAGTATAAAGTTGTTTAATTTTTTTGTGTTGTATGTATAGCTTTTCATTTTGCCGATTTTTCTTACTGTTCATTCAAATCCTCATGTAAAGATCAAACAAAAGATCAAATAAAATAGAAGAAAAAAACAATAACTCATGTTTGTATAAAGAAAACACTGGAAAGAACACACGTGGCTGAAATGTTTGTACATTTAGATCAGGTGCTTTGGTCTGTAATTTTCTTCTATAGTTTTAAAACAATCTGAAACAGTTGTCTTCATTAACTGCCAACATTTGGACGTGTCCCGGCGCGCCACACACAGGTCAGAACAACACAAGTCTTCAGGACTCATCCATGTTTTACGTCAGGATCCTGAAAGCAGAGCACCTAAAAGAAATTCACACACCACAAATTGTCTTATATGCACACAAGATTGCATTTAGTCTCGTAATCTTCCTTAGCTGCTTGCTTCAAAAATGTATTGGTATTAGAAAGAGTTTAGAACACGTAAAGTGGCATCAAAAAGGGTTTAAGTGCACCTTTTCAACGTATTATTACAATCTGGCAACAAATTACAGCAAATTATGATAGAAAATTTGTCTTTAAATGATCATTAATGAGACTGTTAATTGGAAAATGTTATATGTTTTATTTTTGCTAAAAAATTCTGTTTTGTTTTATTGTTTGTGCGTGTTTTTCTTCACCATTTAATTTCCACATTCTGACTTTATCCTCTCCAAAAAAAATCTGTTACTGTTACATACCATTTACTTCTGACCCTTATGTGCCTTAAAACACAAAAAAAGATCAAGTCCAATTGAATGAAATGAAATCTAAATGAAAATCAAATTGCTTTAAAATTTAAATCAAAGAATAAAACAAACATTCCTTGATTATATTATCATTATTGTAATTATTATTATTATTATTATTCATGCTGGGTTGGAACTCAGACCTCCCTGGAAAAAAGTGAATTTCTAAACATTTATCCATGAATGCTAAGTATAGTACCTGCAGGACCAAAGACGGCCTACTGGTACGTCTACAGGTTTGTAGACAAGTTTGCAAGGTTGGCCGAAACTAAAGAACTCATGAACACACAATTTAAACGTTTTTATTGCTTTCGTATTGATCAGTGACCCAGTTAGACCAAAGACCTGAACACTAACGGTGCTTTTATCTGGATAATCAAGCTGCACTCTCAGTGCCGACTTCTAGTGACCTGTGTTGCTGATACGCAATTTGGAGGTGTGCAGCCTTTTCCTCCGCCCTGAGCCCCACATTCTAGCAGGAACTGCACCACTTATCGCTTACCAAGGCTGAGTGCGACGCTGTGAGCCGGGTGTCAGCATGGCGAGGTCACATGGCCAGCTTCACCTTATGAAACCAGTGGGTACGAGCCCAGTGTCTTAGGTATACTGCAACATCTCTTAACCCAAGTGATAGAACAGATAAACCCAAGTACCACCATGTCACCATAGCAGAACTTTCATGCATTGTCCTGTCCAGAGGTCCACCGTGCATCGCAATGTCTCACCAGGGCCCAGCAAACAGTAAAGTTTCAACTTAAAGACTTTTTTTGGTCACACGACGTCCTGTAGTTCTAAAAATGCATGCAGCACTCATTGTAGTACGAATGATTAGAGCGTTGGTTGTCTTGCAGCGCCTGAAGGAGCTGAAACAGAGGGAGTTTTACAGAGCGCTGGCCTGCAGGAGGCAGAGGAGACGCAGGGAGGAGAAGAGAGAGGAGAGAGCGCTGAGGAGAGTGCATCAGCGTGACGTGAGGAGGACCGGAGAGTGGTGAGCAACAGCCGTTCCTTCTTTTGTTTACACTTTAATCCATTTGTTGCCCTGGTGGTGCACAGCTCTCCCCCCCCCCCACCACAGCCGATGTTGGCATGCTTTTTGAATATTTTATGCAACCTACGTAAAAATGTTGCATGTTGGTGAAGAAAGAAGTGCTTTGTCTTTTCTACCCTGAGTTAATGTTCTTTTATATTGCAATATATTCAATGTAAGAGACTGCTTGTAATAATAAATCTGCTGAAGCTAATCACCTGACCGTGCAGCTCTCACTGCATCCACTCCATTATTTCATCAGGCTGACATTTATCGTTTCCCTGCGTTCTCTCTGCTTTAATCAGCCTCCTTTCTATGTAGCTTTCTATGAAAGGAAATTCTGATATGTACCCAGCATGAAACAGCACAGAGAAAAGGTTAGGTGAACATTTATTCAACGTATTTATCTGAGTAGGTGGAGCTCAAAAACAGAAGTAAAAGGCATGTAATTGTTGCAATTTGGACTTGATAAAAAAAAGGATATTTTGTGTCTATCTGGGTTTTATTTAGGCTGTTAAGCAGCTGGAGTTCCCCTGATTCACTGCCAACATTTTGACATTTCCCAGCAGGCCACAAACAGGCCAGAGCAACACCTTCACAGGACTCAAAGTTCTCATTGTTTTACATTCTCGCCATCAGCACCTTGAAATGGCTCACCTCAAAGAAATGCAGGCAAATTGTTTGTAAATTATATTTGATATGCGTTGAGATGGCGATGGTTGAGTTAAAGAGGTTGAGAACAGCTACAGTGGCATTAAAGAACAAAAGTACGGTTTAAAACTGGGAAATAAAGCATTTACCTCGAAAAGTATGATCTAGATTGTAAATATATTTGGAAAATGAATGTAAGACAACATGCTGCTTCACTGTTTCACAAAAGGTAATTAGATTTAAAGCACATTATATGAATGAGTATTTTTAAAAGTGATTTTTTTTTACACATTTTCATCCTTTAACGGACAAGGTACAGTTAGTTTTATTTTGTAATTGAATTACTGTTTTTGTTTGTGGCTACCGGATGTGTTAGCACTGCAGCACAGCTAGCTTAAACAGGAAGTTATAAAAGTAGCGGTTTAAAACACTCATGGAGTATCGCTCTTGGATTTTGTTTGTTTCATATTTGGACTTTTTTGTCCTATGACAACAATTTAAGAAGATAAACATTGTAGTGAGCGTGGAGCTGTTTTAAAAAATGTTGTTGCTAGGGAATTTTAGTTAGTCCACCATTTGCTTACATGCAGCTGCTTTGACAGGATGCACTAGTCTATGATTGAACTAAATGGAAAAAATCCTGTTATTCACATAGAAGACATTTTAGCATCATAATTATTCCCAGTATATCCACAACATGCAGATTTGTCTTCCTGCTCATCCATCCTCTCCTGAAGAAAAAAAGTGTTTGTTTCAAAAGTTGTTTTTTTCATGTATAGCTTTTGAAGTTTGTTGTAACTGCCAATATTTACTAAATACTCAGTACTTCTGTGGTAATGGTTTCGAGAGGCCGGTTACACCCTGGACAGGTCGCCAGTCTTATTATTATTATTATTATTATTATTATTATTATTATTATTATTATTATTATTATTATTATTACTACACTAAAAATGAGGGTTCATACAGGAAACCAAATTATGGAAAAGTAACATTTAAAGTTAAGCTGTACAGCAAAAGATAAAGACTTATCAGAAGGGGAAAGGTACCGTGCAATTGTTATTAGATAATAAGGCATATGTAGATAAAAATATAATGTTCAAGTTGAATGCCCCAAACAACACTTCCTGAGAAGCTAAAAGTGTGCAAAGAGACATCAGCATGTGAGAGACGGTGTAAATAAATCTCAATGGCATCAAGAACCTGTGGAGACAGCAGTAAACATGTAACAGACCATGAACTAGGCTGGTGGTGTATTCGATTCTCAGCCGGGAACAATAGCCCTTACAGCTTTGGAAAAGAAGCAGTTTTAAGTCGATTAGTCTTTGATTTAATGTTTCTGAATCGTTTACCTGATGGAAGTGGGACAAAGCGCATTGCCTTAGTGGGGACACATCTGGTCCTTTTCTGGACTTGTGCAGCGTAAACCGTTGCAAGAAGAGCTGTGATTAAAAGTAAAAGTATAACTGATGATTCTGTCACAGCGTTTACAATTTACAGCCCACAAACTGTCTCTCTAAACTTTATTGGAACATGTAATGGTAACAAACATTAATGGGACTTTGCCGACACAGATGTGCAATGATAAGCATATTTCACAGTATCTCTTAAACAATAAAAATCTCCCCTCAGCCAGTGGACGTGTGCAATATTCACTAGTAAAAACCTTCAGAAAGTGTCTCAAAGGGGCTTTAAACATGACCCCCCCCCCCTTCTTAAATCAATACTGATTACTAATATAGTCAATCCTGGGGAGCTTGGATAGTTTAATTTCAGTGATACTGTGAAACATTGCTGTGAAACATTGAAAATGGGTTTCAACTCCTAAAAATGGCTTTCATGGCTATCTATTCTGTCCACCTTCACAAAGGCTGAAAGCAGTCCAAACTTAATTTTATTGTTTTAATAAAATGTCCAAAAAGATTAGCTGATTTTATTTACATATTCAAATGCAAGCCCTGTAAAGAACTAATACTTAATGAACAGTGGTTGGGTCTAAATGTTGTGTTTGGAAACAAACGATCAATTACTCTTGTTTTATTAATCAAGGAGAACAATGAACCGTCAGGGCTTTCAAACCAGGACATGAGTAACAGATCAGGGTAGATAGCAAAAGTACTATATCCAGACCTCTGGGGTAAATGTCTTCCTTAGTTAATCTGATTTGGCCCCTTGTTCCTGCTGGGGAAATTAAAAGAATCACCCATTAAAACTACAGTGCTCGCTCAAAAAGCTTCCTGCTCTTTATTTATTGGAAACAGATGAACAAAATCACTGTCATTATGTTTTATATAATGTGCAAACCTTATGCACCAAACATTTAGATTTTTGCATTGGTCAGAGACTGGTGTAAGGAGAAAATGTTATGAAACATTTTTTTTGTTGCACATAAATAAAATATATTAAATATGAAATACAAACCCTCCAAAATTAGATGCAAATATACTAGCAGAGGAATTAGGGTTTTAAGAAATAACTGATTTATAAGAATTAGCCATGCCATGAGATAAAACGTAGTTATGAAGATATGCAGATAAACAAGGTACACTCAACGACTTCGTAAAAGCAAAGCTTATTCATTTTAAAAAATCAAAACAAATTATTAATAGATGCATTTATTAGAAATACGTTAAACTACCAACAACTTGGATGCGGAAATATATAGAAAGAGTCAAACAGCAGAAATTAACTCCGCCTTCAGAAACACATATTGTCGTGTCTCTGTTTATCACTTCTGATTTACACATGTGCTTTTATGTGTCTGAAGCCTCAACATATCTAAGCGTGAGTGTTTAAAAACCAAACACGGACTTGGCTGCTTCTTGCTAAAAACATGTTGTGAGGACGGTTCACCTGGCGCGCCTCCAGGAAGCGAATACAGCGCATACAGTGCCACATGTGAGCACGGTTTGAGCTCCGAGCTGCAAGTCACAACCCAAACACGCCCACACCATGAGAGCATTGATCCGTGCCAGAAAGCAGTCCCTGCAGACGCCATCAAAACATTCACAGCTCTTTAATCTAAGCATGAAAGTTTTCTACATATGAATTTTTGATTAACAAGTTAAGATCCGATATGAACTGTAAATAAAAATGAATGATTTGAATATATCCATGGTTTATATTCGGTTCAAAAATAACACCAAATATGTTATTGAATATTAGGTTCTCATTTTGAAGTTTCCTGCTGCTCATTAGTTAAACAGCTTATCACTGGCATGCATCACCTCCACAACTGTTAGTGTCTGAGAGCTGAAGGGACCGACCGCTGTTTCAAAGTGACATTTTTTTTTCCTACTAATCCTGATGTAGAATATTAGCTGCTCTAAGGTTCAAGGTTGTTCTGCTTGTTTCATAATGTCAAATATTATTAATGACAAACCGAGATGAAGAGCTTGCAGGTCAGTTCCACAGCTCCTACTGTGCAGAGATGTTGTTGAAATAACTGTAGAGTGTGGGGTGACCCTGCAGAAATAAGATATATCTCTCAAAGAGACCCCCCCCCCTCCCCACCAGCCCCCTCGAAGAAGAAAACAAACTGCAGCAAAAATTTACTAGTATGGTAATAAACTTAATGGCTCCAAGGTGCAACATCTACAAAACAATCCTAATCCCAAAACAAGGTTTCTAGTGCAACTCATATCAGTACAATGTGAAAAACACTTCATAAAAAATTATTTTAGCGATTGATTAATCTATTGATCATTCTGATAATTAATAGAGTAATCAGATAAAAAATTGACAATCTGCAGATTTTCAAATAGCTAGTTACATTTATTTTATGAGTAAAAGAAATAAAGGAAAAAATTGCAAATTACCAAAGAATGCAATTCTTATTTTTAATAACAATGCTAAATCTGCAACTAAAAAGTTCCAGGATCAAAATGTTAAACGTTCAGCCCTTTCTGGTTGACTTAACATCAATACAGTGCAGCTGCCTCTGTAGTGAAAATGGTCACAAACCAAAAACACCCAAAGTTTCAGTTGTGTATTACATTCTGGATTATTTTCTTTTAGATTAAAAAATAATTATATTGAAATAAAACAGAACCCATCTAGTTTACTTCAGAGCCTAAGTTAAACTCTTTTTTTTTTTAGTCCACAAATAGATAATGAAATAATTGCACATTCATCAAAAAGGTAAACAACTAGTTTATTTTAGGCATAATAACTACTGGCTTTTTCAAACTGTTGTTACCAATGTTTAATAGGATAGAAATACTTTTACTGTCCCACAGTGGGGAGAATTTGCATGTGACAAAACAGGTAGGCCTAGACACCAGACTTACACGAAAGATTAATTAATATGAAAAAGCTAAATTAAAGTTAAACTATACAGCAGAAGAGAAAGAAAACCACTGTGCAATTAGATAATAAGGCATTTTCAAATAAAAATTAAGTGTTCAAGTTGAAAATTGAAGAAAAATCAGTAGATTTACCGAATGATGTAACATTTTAGTCAAACTTTTTTTTATTGCACAAATTAACAAATAGCTGCAAAAACATCCCCTTAACAGAACCAACCCATCCTGTAAATATACAGCTCTGGTAGGTCTGTGCAGGGTTGTAGTGAAACCTGCTCTAAGAGTTATTTTCATTCTGTAGTGAAGCATCTCTGCTTTGTTGTTCCTAACATCTTTAAACTGCAGCCAGAGGCTTTGTTTTGTTATTTTACAGGAAATCTAACAAACTTACCCTCTAATCACAGCTGCACGCTCTGCACCTCTCACTGTTTTCACAAAATGGTATGGCCCACACGTGATTGGCCGTTTGGACGCCATGTTGACCAATCAAAATGAGTCCTGGCGAGAGAGGAAAGGTGAGGGCTTAGCAGTGAGTAGAAGCTCTAATCTTAGGCAGCTAGAAGCTCAGCTGATATGAGGCAGCTCGCTGCACAGTTTTCTTTTCTGGTAAATTTAAAGTGTTCCTACGCCTTTAAAACTTCAGGTCTCTTTCTCTGCGCCGCTTTTTGCCCGTTGCTTTCTGTCTCCAAAGCGGATAACCACACTTGGCATCCATGTAGTAGCAGGTTAGACTATCATTAGCGTTAGCCGCCTGGCTGGAACACAGTGCGCTGAAAAAATAAAAAATGTAACAAAGCTTCAATAAATGTGACGAAGCTTCGCAGCAGATAATTTTGCCTCAATTAATTTTATGATTCAAGGTCCTTGAAATCATTCAATGAATTGTGAGAGTTCCACTTGATTCTGTGCAATTTCCTTACGATTTCCATTGTCATGTTACCCCCAAATCTCTTCTAATGATAATGTCATAGGTGACTCATTCAGTAATAGCATTTACTGTATGCATCCCTGATTTATACCAAAATATGTCCTTTTAACTTTGGACTGCATTTGGGCCAAGCACTATTGTTAGTTACACAATTGAAGTCTTTGAATCACAAAAACGGAAAAGTCTCGGGTTGTGGTTTGAAGGTCAACGATCTATTTCCCCCTCTGCTAAGTTGCCTTGGTAATATCCTCATGTGGAAAAACACTTCAACAATTTCACAAAGTGAAGTTCACAACATGAAGCTGTCGGAGAGTGTTTGTGAAGTTGCCAGAAGTCACGGTGCAAATTGTGTCTCTGCGTTGACGCAGATATATTTATGTGAAAAATTACAAATTTTGCATGTATTTAATGGAATGTCTGCCCCTATTGATGTGTATTGATATAAATTACTGTCCTAACAAACAGCTACATATTCTCAACACCAGAGGTGTATGAGCTATGTAGATTGTGTGGAAAAAATACCATCTACTGAAAACTGGCAGCTAGCTTGATTTATCCTTATTGAATCATAGGGAGTGAGCAGAGTTACACTGGTAGTCACACCTTGCTTCAGTCTTTTGAGGTGGAGGATTTTCACCCCCCTCGTCACCAGAGCTTGAGGGAGTCTTTGTGGAGTCTAGCGGACCAGAGCCGTATAATTTTGAGCCAGTGGCTCAAGGCGCTGACTCAGCAATGCCCGAAGGCGGTACCACAGAGGCAGTGGAGGACAATTGAGTATATATTATCAGATTTATTTCCCGCCTTGTAATTCAGGCAGGATCACTGACAGCTTTACTCATGTATGATTCATCAGCAGTGTGGAAACCGAGTGTGATTGATCTCCACTGCTCTCTTTGCTCTGACTGCAGGCCGGTTTCAGGACAAAGCAGCAGCTGTCTGCCTGTGAGACAGCCATTGGCAAGACTATTAACATTTAATCACTAGATTGGATACTAATTACTGATATCTCCAACATAATTTTGCCTAGTCAAAACTCTTATTCAAAAATATCTGTATTTGAATTTTGCAGAGTAACATTCAAACTCTTTCGCCATTCATGTGTTGTTTGTCACGACAGATATATGTAATTTAGGTTTGACCATTTAGACCATTACATTAGCTATATCTTAAATCAAAGTTCATCCTAGTCACAGTGGCATTACGAGAAGTCAAAATGACGTTATAGATATCTATAATGGTAATTCCAGAGAGTTAAACCTACTGATTAAATGTTAAAATAGCAACACAAATTCGAAATTAAATGCAAGACCACCATTTAATCCTGGTAGGGTGCCACACTAAAAACAAAAGCAAGATTTCAAAATATGCACTAATTTGTCAAAATAATGACCGTAAGACATCCATGTTAACAGTTTAATGGCAAAAATAGTTGATTTGGGGGTGAATTATCCTTTAAACAGGAAAACCTTGAGCTGCTTTCAACCACTGCATGTCTTGTTAATGTAAAAATAATGGCTGAGCTGCCAGGACAGAGGGAGTTACAGTACCAATGAAATTCAGATCCTGATCCTGAATGATAATCTTCTTTTTTTTTTTCAATTGCAGTTTTTGAGTGTTTACACCAATTTTTCAATCATTAGGAAGCCCTTTCTGCCCTAGGTTCACGTTGTTAGCATATTTCCTCACTTTGGACCTGAGTATGAATAAAACTATCAGGAACTACCAGTATGGATACATTTAAAAAGTAAAAGTTATACAAATGATTATATATACACCATAAAAGAAAATGCATCGTGTGTGGCTTGCTATGGATTTTCAGGAAGTCTATAAAGCCTTTCTGACCAACCACATGGTGATCAGCACACACGTCTCTGAATATAAAGTCTCAGTATCGGCTGTCATTCCCATTTTCAGATCAACAACAATGCCAGTCGGATTTGAGCACAAAGTGAGAAGAAAGGAGAAGCGCAGATAAATTTCTTTTTAGCTGGATTTTAGTTTTGGTCTCCTCCTGTGCTCTTTGATTCCTCTCCTCTCAATGTGTTCCTTCTTAAGTCTTTATGGATTTTCTCTATTCTCTCTTCTGTATTTATTTCATTTCATTTACCCCCTCCTTTATCTCTGGTTTCCTTTACCCTTCCTGTCTTTGTCTTGTTTCCTTCCATTCTTTTCTTTTCTTTTCACCTTAGCTTTCACCTCCCCTAATCAACCTGATTTAGCTTCCAGTATTTTCCTATTGAGGCCATCTTCCGTCTGCCTTCACTCTCTTCTCTCTTCTCTTCAGTGCTCCAGGTTCTGGTCCCATGTTCCGGTCCACCACGGTGGCAATCGACCCGGCGAATCAGCCGCAACCAAACGTTCAGCGGAACTGGGAAGATTTCCATCCGAGTGGCGCCGAGCAGGCAACAAGTAAGAGCTCTTATCCGCTTAAAAGGCATGTGCTGGGCTGCTTAAATAGTTTATGAGAGAGTGTTTGGTTTTGGTGATGAGGATATCACTCTTGATACTGAGGGATTAACCGGCGTGTGGTCTGCCGAATTATCTCTGTTGACAGGAGAAATGAAATGGGAGAGGAATGAACGCGTGGAAGCAGTGCAACGCAGTACAACAAGAAAATTGTGTTCAGGGCAATTATACAGCAAATGAAATAATGCTGCGGGGATTCAGAAAGAGCAGCAACCGTCAAAGCTTCTCAAAGTAAAAGTAGTTAAATTCAGCAGTAGAAAATGCAGCCGGGAGAATTTGCAGTAAATTAGCACAAACATTTCTGGTATTGACCGACTGAAAATCATCTCTGCGTTGCCGGCAATTTTGACATCAAGAGTCGTTTCAGCATTCATTTAGTCCTGAACTATTCAGCTGAGTTGAGACCATGTTTATGTTATGTAGCTGGTATGAAAAAGTACATTTTTTGGAAATCGAAATCGAAATCTAGTTAAAAAAAAAATTTCTGGCATTGGCATATATTTCAGTCATTTGTGGTAATGACCATATGTGACTAGGATAGGGTGGGATTCATACTGCAGTATGCTGCATCAGCATTTTGTTGATAACCTTGTCCTGCTGTCTCATTGCTACATGCCACTGAAGGTGTTTTAAGGGTTTACAATTTGTTTTTGGTTGAACTTTCTTGGATTAAAGATAGCTCAAACGTATGCTTGTTTAATCACTGTCACATCAAAGAGGAAAGTGATTTAAATAATAAATAGATAAACATTTAAACCCAAAAGGCCATTGGTTCCCATCAAAACAGGATTATGATTCTTTGTTGCCCCAGAGCACTGAAGCTTAACAGTCATTTGGATATAAATATTATGGCAAATAATTACTTCTAAGAAATAACAGCGAGTCACAGCAGTATAATGCCTCACAAAAGTATTTTTAACCCTTGAAGTTTATTTTATATTTTGTGACATTACAACCACAACAGGCCACCACAAAGTAGCTGCGAAGTGAAAGAAAAATATGTTTTTAGTAGACTCCCAGTACAAATCTGAAAAGATACGTGTGTATTTATACTCAGACCACTAAATAAAGTACATGTAGTTGCTTTCCTAAGTTGAAGACCAACAAACGCATCTCCCAGAGCCCTGCCCAAGCCTTTATCTGAGAATGGAAAGAGCATGGCACAACTGCGAATGTACAAAAACATGGCAGTCAACCTAAACTTAAGCAGGCAAGAAGAGCATTAATGGAGCAATAAGTGAAATGTCATTATTTTAGATAGAAAGAACTAAAAAACAGTGATGTGAAGGTGGTATGGCGTCACTCCACAGCGCTTTATGTTGTTCTCCAGACTCATGTTTGCATAACCGGGCCAGATCGTGCGTGCGTGTACATGTGCACGTGTGCATATAAGTGCATGTGAACAGCTGTCACTCAGGGCATAGTCCCTCAGAATTCTGGCAACTTCACTGCAGTGAGGAATGTTCTGCTCTTTATATTGGAGAAACCAAACAACCTCTCCACAGACGCATGGCTCAACAGAGGAGAGCTACCTCCTCAGGACAAGACTCTGCTGTCCACCTACACCTAAAGGACAAAGGACACTCTTTTGAGGACCAAAATGTTCGCATTTTGGACAAAGAAGACAGATGGTTTGAAAGGGGCGTGAAGGAAGCCATCTACGTTAAGAGAGAAAGACCAACCTTAAACAGAGGAGGAGGACTTAGGTTCCAACTCTCAAAAACGGTAGATAATACAGCTATAGGATTGGTTCTGGCCAATCATCACCTCAATCCTCAACCTCATACTGGTGATCAAGACGTTATTGGCCTGGCTCTTGTTAGCCCGGCCAATAACGACCATAACAATTTCCCATTGCAGAGACGTGGACCAGTTTCAGTTTAATGTGCAGGCCAACAATGACCTTAACGACTCCTCATTACTAAGGGGTGGACCTGTTTCGGTTCAATTTGCATGTCATCTAAGCCATTACAAGGCAAGGCAAATTTATTTATATAGCACAATTCAGTACAGGGACAATGCAAAGTGCTTTACATGATTAAAAAATCGCTAATTAAAACAGAATAAAAGCAAGTAGGAATAAAATGTAGATAGAAAATAGAACAAAAAAGTGGTGATTCAGTTAACTAGAACAGTTGAAGGCAAGCCTAAACAAATGTGTTTTTAATCTTGATTTAAAGGAACTCAGGCTTTCCGCACCTTTACAATTTTCTGGAAGTTTGTTCCAGATCAGTGGAGCATAGGAACTAAATGCTGCTTCTCCTTGTTTACAAGGCCTTTGTTAGGCAGTACTATAAAGCTTGCAACTCCACACTACTCCAGATTTTTTAAATTGAGAAAGCTTTCTAGATATGAAGCGAAGCGTCTTCAAACTTCAGAAAAACGTCCAGTTGTTTTGTATTTTAACTTTTTTGGTATGACCATGATCTGGATGACTGAGAATCTTCACCAGCTTTTTGACATGAAGTGGAAATCTTAAAATAAGGCAAAAATAAATATCCTTAAGGTTCCTCATGAACAAAGATGGGTGTCCCTATTGTGATTAATAGTGCGATAACTTGCCTTTTCACAAAACTCACACGGCAGCTGCCTGTGTCTGTGAGACAGCGCTGAGGGAATAGAGAGACCCCACAAAGTAGCCAAGACACTAGTAGGTTGCAAAGCGCAACATACAGGAGCCAGATAGAGTTGATATTTCAAAATCAATTAAATTTAAACATCTCATGATATTTAAATTTATTTTAAACTCTGATTAGAATAAGTGTGCAAATATACTAGCTGGGCTATATCATATGCTTTACATTGTTTCAACATATTTCTGATTAGCTTCTGATGGTGTGGCAGATTTTCTTATGATGTGGCGGTGCGCCACAATCACATCTGTATAACAGAAACCCTGGTTGTGGGGCAAAAAAAAGTTTCCCCTTGCTAAGTATATATATATATATATATATATATATATATATATATATATATATATATATATATATATATATATATGTGTGTGTGTGTGTGTGTGTGTGTGTGTGTGTTGTTACATAGAGGCCCGAGGGGTGCATTGGCAAAAAAATCTTGATTTTCCAAAAATTTATTCTTCAAAAATTGCAAATTTCAATTCATCCATAAAATCGATTTATCACCCAGCCCTACTGCAGAGATCCATGGATAAGGTTGGAACAGTTGCAGGACGTGAACAGTTGTTGAATGAAAGCCATGCGAAATGCTGTTTGGAGCAAAACTAACCCCGCACATCACATTGCAAACAAGAATGCTGGTCAGAGCAGGACTTAGCTAACCTTCTAGAAAGATAAATACCCTAAAGAAATGTCAGTTGGTAGATGTGCAAAGCTGGTAGAAACAAAAGGTGGTTTTAAAATGCCTTTACTCATGATTTCTCTTGCGGGGGGGGGGGGGGGGGGGGTATTTTCCTTGGCTGGATGGATCAGCAGAACTCCACAGCATAGAGCAAGGTCTATGCAGAATTCTTGGACAGAATTACTTTCTGAACTTGTTTTGAAACCGGAGGCGATATCAGATCCTTTCAGTTCATCGCAGGTGGATTTGCAAGCAAATGGCTGCATTTTAAGAGCTAAGAAAATAGAACACAGACTTCAAAGAAACAATCAACTGTCATCCGTTCTGATCTGAAAAATATGCCACCCCCTCATTTGGAAAAGGTTTTTCATTATAAAGTCAAAGTCAATGGAAAAGTTGGACAGCTCCTTTTTAATTCAGCTGTTTCTCTGAGTGCTAATGCATTTGCATTTACACAATAGGGAGAGAGCAATTTCATTTTAAGGCTCACCTTCTATAAAAACCCAAATATTTTATAAACTGTGTTCTCGGGCATAAGAAGGGGACATATTAAAGATAACTTTTATATTTATGAGTCATTTAAAAACTCTCACTCAGGACTATCTGCCTGAATTCCTTAACAAACCTGTTTGCTGACAGATGAATGCCTGATAGCTTGTTGCACACTAAAATAGTTATAGAATATTAATCCTACATGGTTGGAATAAAACCTTTTCTATTTATCATTCACAAGTGAGATACACACTTAACTTTACTCACGGGCATCATGGGCGTCATAAATTTGTGTGTTTTTTCTGATGGATTTGCACCATTAAGTCTTCAGGGTGCAATGATAAGTCCATGAATTGTCCATAGCAAATAGGTTGGGCCCATTCCAGAAGTTTAATGCCATGCTTTATTTAGTGTTAGAAATCAAGATTTGCTTTGCTTGGGATCATTGTCCTGTTGGAACACCCACCTGTATCCGAATGCCAATGACCCAATCCCAACTATCCCTTTCAAATAACTGGAAATTGGTCAGGGTACTCTGGAGTAAGTAAGGAGCAACCGAAGCTAAAGCCTATCCTAAACTAGACCACTGTCCATAGCAAAGTGAGTTCACATCAACATCAACTCAGAAGCTGTCAACAAAAAAGAAATTTAGAACTTCAAGCTGTGAAACTTATGCCTTCAAGCTTGACTGAATTTGCAGCGTTTCACGAAAATATGATTCAAATGACCGAACAGTTCAAATGCATCTTTGAAAGCTCAAAATGGCTGTGACATTCATTCCTGTGATGAGTGTGTGTAGCCATCTGACCAGCAGTGTA
This sequence comes from Fundulus heteroclitus, assembly GCF_011125445.2. NCBI lineage: Eukaryota > Metazoa > Chordata > Actinopteri > Cyprinodontiformes > Fundulidae > Fundulus > Fundulus heteroclitus. The sequence continues at coordinate 39,922,881 of NC_046382.1, forward strand.
TGTTTTCCTAAGTTGGTCCTGCACTAATAAATAATGTGCTGAATGCATTAAAACTGAAAATCTTAATAGCATTAGTGGAATATTGTCTGTCTCAGAGTTTTCTTTCTGTTTTTATTGCTGAGGTAAAAAAGATACTTCTGCCATGTTTTGCATGTAAATCTAAGCACTGTCAGCAGTAGTAATTCTCTGTTTTCTTCTCCTATCCAGAACCTCAGAACCCGCTGATCCAATCCTTCCTACCCCTAGACCCCACACTTGAGACCAGACTCCTGAGCAACACTCAGTGGGCGTACGGCCAAACGGATGCAAACAACTCTCCGGGTGCTGCTGATGGATGCTGCATCCTCAAAAAGACCCATCTGGGCTGCAGTCACCTCAGAGCCAAGCACACTTTTAACCCTGACGACACACACTGTACTGTTTCAAATCACTTCTACAACCATGTGCAACCTCAGTGTTACATGAGTAACGCCATGTCTCCTGTAGATGTCCCACCAACTACCACTGCCACAAAAACCTGTGACAAGTCTAAACTGAACACAAGTGACAACAGTGGCAAGGGGATGAGCACAACGACTGATGCTCTGTCAGCGCCAGGCAGACTCCGCCCCGTGTCCTTCTCCCTGCCTAAGAGGACCTGCGTGCTCCTGCACCAGTCTGCTGCGGTTTTCATCCAAGCCGGACAGGGTGCAGGCTTGCCAGGGAAACAAGTGGGTGTGGCAAATCAGGAAAGAGCCAAAAACATCGGAGAGAAAGTTGCTGATAAGGGGCTCAAGTCTCCAGTGTCTTCAGATGTGGATGCCTGGGACACTTTAAATCAGTGCAGTGTAAACAGCAAGATTGAATTCCAGCCTGCTGAGTCCGCTGACAAAGCACCGTTGGGACTGCCGAGGAATAAGGCCCAGATTTCTTCATGCAGTCGTAATGTGATTGGAGCGGAGCACTTGACTATTAGTGAGAGTGGAACCAAGCTCTCTTTCTGTAAAGACAATGGGAATGAGGCCGAACATGAGACTGGAGCTCATCTTTATTCAAACGGTGACAAAACAGGGCAGATTTCTGGCAGCGTCAGCACAGAGCCAGTGCAGAGAGTCAATGAGGTCCCCGATCAGGGGACAACAGGTCCAGAAGATAAAGATCTGCTTTGTCCTGCCACGGATTCTGCTGACAACACTGTTTCTTGTGTCGTAAATGAGACTCTAACTCCAACACAACCCGAAGAATCTGGCCTCCCCTCGATAACCTGTTACAAAGCATCACCGCCTGTCCCTCCAAATCGCCCCAAGGAGCCTTTCTGTCAGGTTCTGAGCCGTGATGGAAGCAGGGTTCTTCTTTGGCCCACGGAGATGGTCAACTACACCAAGACGTCGCCTTCCATATCCTACAGCGTCAACCCCCTACTGTACGACTTCAGAGCCCACCACAAGGCCCAAAAAGGGGGCAGAGAAAAGAAAGGAGGGCTGGAGGAATGGAGGGAGGGAGAAAAGCCATCTGTGATCAAACAACCCGACTGCCAAGAGAGGCATGAAGATACAGAGGGAGGAAGGAAAGTAAAGATAGATGAAAGGGAAGAAGAGGCAGAGGGGCGACAGGCAGGAAATCCTGTGGAAGCTGACGACCATTGTGATGGCGGCGACACAATCCAGCCGCGCTCCAGTTGCCCTGATAAAAATGCTTTAAAATTTGTTCCCGTTTCTGCAGAATGTCGCCATTCGCCGGCGCTGGGCCTTCAAAAAGTGGCAAAGAGAAGGAGAAGGAGGAGGGCAGGGACGGGGAGGGGAATGAGGAAGAGGGGGAGAAAGAAAAGAAGAGGAAAGGCGAATAAAAAAGACTCCGAAAAGGGAAGGATAATGAGTCCCCTTTCTGCAAGTCAGATGTTTGAAGGGAGAGGGGAAGAGAAGCTGAAAAGAGAGGGCAACACAAAAGACGAGAGGAGAGATAAAGAGCTATTAAGTAATCTCACTGCAAATCGGCAGGTAGGAGGGAGAGAAAAGAAGGCAAGGGAAGAGGAGCGAAGGATGAGAGGAGATCAGACGATGCGAGAGAGGGCAGGTAGAAATGACGAGAAGAGGGGAGAGCTATTAAGTAATCTTCCGGTGAATCGGTGTAATCGGTGTAACCAGCTGTGTCTGCAGGTGAAGCGGGAGGCCAGCCAACATCAATCCCACCAATCAGCCTCCGGATGGGGCCCGGGGCTCAGAAAGCTCCTCTGCAGGGGTGCAGCGTGCAGCTCTGTGATTAGCCCCGTCCCCAAGTCTGTTATGGAGACGCCACGCTGTCCTGCAATTACACCCGACCCTGCTGAGGATGACAAAGGGACGAGAGTGATGCACAAAGACATGCAGGCGGGGAAGGAGGACGGGAAGGAGCAAAGGAATCCTAGCAGCGCCGAGATAAGAGGCACCGAGGACGCCGAGGAAAACACGTGTAAGCTAGCGATTAGCGGTGTTACTTTTCCCCGTCGAGACGCAGCGTGTGAGGAAGAAATGCGTCTCGTGCTCGAACCTCACGGAGGAGCAGCGGGAACTCCGCCGATTAGCCCCATCCCTGCTTCCTCCAGAGACACAGCGTGTGGTCAAACAAAAACATTACCTGCAGGACAAAGCTGTGCTATGATAGCTCAGAGCCCACACTGTTCACAAACAGAACTGAGAGTCGGATCGGCCTGCGAGGACGCGGCTCCTCCGGCTCAGCTGCTCTCAACGATGTTGCAGAGAGCAGGAATGGCTGGAAAGAGGCAGGGAGGTTCGCCGGAGCCCGCGGTACCGAAGAAGAAACGGAGACGAGGAAGGAGGCACCTGAGGAGGTTCATGAACGTTCTGATGAAAAGGCGACAAAGAGCACAGGCCAGTTTGACCTCCAGTCTCAGTGGGGCAGGGAACTGTTGTTGTCAGGAGCTCAGATCCACAGACTGCCACTTACTTTGTAGGACACAACAGTCCTTGTGCCACAACACCGAGGCGGAAACATTTAGCTGCGGTTGTGATGATCAACACAAGCGCTGCTGTTGTGCCGACAGGGGAGGCAGCGGAGGAGACGCTAACGGTTGCAGTCAGTTAAACTGCGATGGCGCCGAAGGCTTGACGCAACTCGGTGACTGTCACACCTGTGACACACCAACGCGGTGGAGCCAGGGAGCCGAGGCGTCTATCAGAGATGGACATGATTCTGCCGCCTGCTGTGATCAGGGTGCAGAGTTTGTCAGGGGGTGTCAAGTGCGCGCGGTTGACCAGAATCCAGAGTCTACTTTGAGCCAAACGGAGCCCCTCGTGTATGCGTGTTTAACAGATCCCCTCACATGTAGCACCAATGACCGCTGTCAGTGCGAAAGCACACACGATCCTACAAACGACAGCAAAGAGTCCGCGAGCAGACAAATCTGCAAAACCGATGACACATTTCATCGCAGTGGCGACTCCAACGAGAAAAACGAGAGGAGCGAGCGCAGCGAGGAGGGTGAAGCTGAAGCCCAGTGCCACATTCATGAGAGAACCCCTCTCTCTGATCCAGAAAGTGATTATAGAAGCTGTGTGGGTGTTCATCAGAGTGAAACTGACGGCGGTCAGCGCCACGGTTTCAGCCGTGCTCCTGATTGTAATCGCAGCAGTAATACGGCTAATAACACCAGCACCAGAAATGAAGCAGAACATGTACTAACGAGGGAGAGGCAGAGGGAGGAGAAGGCGGAGGAGGCGGAGGAGGAGGACAAGCGCTTGGAGAGGAGGAGAGAGGAGTGGGAGAAGGAGTGGGTGAGGAGGAAGGAGAAGGAGGAGAGGGAGAGGAGGAAGGGGATAGAGTTTGAGCATTTCTTTTCAGAGAAGAGGCAGTGCTTTCCTCATCACCTCCCCCCACACTGCATCCCGCTCCACGCTCCGCTCTTCATCCGGCCGTCCCTCTCGTCTTCTTCTTCCTTCTCCTTCCACCACACCTTCATCCAACACAATCTCTCCCTCCTGCCCCCGCCGTCACACCTCTCCCTCTCCTCTTACCCCCACATTCTACCCCCCTTCTCCCCTCACCTATCTCCTCTAGCTCCTGCTCCTCCTCCACCACCCCCTCCTCCTCCTCCCCCTCCTCCCCCGCATCTTCCTCCTTCATTTTATGCTTCCTCCCCCATCCCGCTCCTGGATGCTTCTGGTCCGTACCCATTAGCGGCAGCATTTCATCCGGTTCAGAGCTACCACCCTTCCCTGTACCCTCCTCCTCACCCAGCGGTCGTGCCTTTACAGGTGCTACTCTAGGTTGGCATTTTCCGAGAGAAGTTCCACGCCATTGCCTAAATACCACATCCAGGGTGAAATTCGGGGGATTTTAAGGAGAGCGCAATCGGAAAACAAAGCCAATCTTTCTTCCTGCAGAGCCTCTTGCCGTCTTTACTCTACAGCGCTGACGCACATGTCTGGGAAAAAAATAAATAAATAAATAAAAGCTGGCTAATTATCCTCATCAGCCGCAATCCCGCTCTAAATGAGCCTCAGGTGTGCAGCCTGTGGGATCGTGGCGTGAATACGCAGCTGGGCTCGTTTCCCTCGGCAGAAATCAGCCGACGCTCCCGTTTTGCATTTCAAACTTATGATTTGCTTCTACAGTGAAATTTGGTGCCGTTGAAACGGGGGAAAAGTTCAGCCTTACATTCTTTCAGATATCTTCGGTCTGTAATCAGAAACACGCTGTTTGCTTCGCTGGGGCTTATGTTTCTTCCCTGAGAGGCTCTATTTCAGCTTGTTGCTGTCAGTGGCCATGTCAAACTAAGGGAGATCTTCAAATACCATAAATATCCAGCCAGCAAAAGTATCCATATCACGTGAACTGTTTTACCTTTGTCATCTTTTGTCAGATTATAAAAACAAACTGTATTTTATTGGGATTAGACCAATACAAAAAAATTGAAAAACACATGGAAAGATGATACACAATTTTTAAAATTCTACCGACAGTGACTTTCTTCCATAAGGACCCGATTTGTAAAGTGCTCAAATAATATTTGTCTAATCAACAAATTCCCCCACCTGAGCTATAGATCTCAGCAGCTCCCCCAGAGTTACCTTGGGGCTCTCTGCTGCTCTGATTACTGGGTTGCCAGTTTAAGTGGAGGGTCATGTAGGCCTGTAGTCTTGCAACACATGGATTGAGCTATGTTCTGGTAGTGGTGCGCCCTGGTCTTCATGTTGCCTCTTGTTCTCTTATGTTTTCTTATGTGTTCAAAGAACAGGTAGAGATTACATTGCATACAGGCTGACTCTGCTCACCTAACCAGTTGATTCTGAAGGCAACTGGCTGCACTGGATTTAATCAACATCAGAGTAAAGAAGTATGAATACTAATGCAGGCCACATTCTTTAGATTTTTAAGAGTTAAAAAACAAAAAAAAACTCATGTTTTGTTTTTTTTTCCAGTTAAAATGGGTGTAATACATTGTGTTGGTCCAGCACCTAAAATCTAATCACGAAACACAAATGTTTGTGGCTGTAAGGTAACAAAATGTGAAATTTATTTAAAAAAAATTGGTATATATTTTTGGGGCATAAAATATTTTTATACCTCCAGTTTTCATTTACAAACATTAAAGCATTCTTAAAGCTAAAAATCTACAAATCTGTCATTACGTACCACGAGCTTTTATTGACACATCTGTGGTCAAAATGAATCCGGGGCGGTTTGGGTGGAAACGTCAGATGAAGAAGAAAATGCATTTGATAGAAGAGATGATATCTCTGCTTCCACTGCAGGAGTTTCTTGAAATTGACCACTCTGCCAGACTATGCTGAATATGTTAAATCAGTGAAGAGCTATTCAGTTAGAATAGTAATAGGCAGATAAAACGTGAATTCTAGCAGCCAAAAGGAGAAGCAGGAAATGGAAGAGCAATTATTCAGAGTCTTTTAGGGGAACTTACAGAAAGCATGAGGCAGAAAGGCAAAAAGGTTTCTGCTCCTCAGTAGGTTACAAAAGAACCAATATACATATGAGCAACATTCTCCTGGGTTTCATTTACAAGGAAATACAGTGGCTGGAAGCAGGATTCCTGCATCTTGACACATTAAACTACAAACTTCAGTGTGTTTTTCTGATATCATCCGGACAACACACAGTAGGACAACATGAAGTAGTGGATGATTACGACACGTAATTTTCATTTTAAATAATGTGTGTATTGTTATTCATGGACCTTTTAATCTGACACCCCTGGATAAAATTCAATGCTGCTTCTCCTCGGAAACCGCACAATGAAAAGCATCCACCTGTGTGTAATGTAATCTCTGCATAAATATCAGCTGCTCTGTGAAGGCATGACAAACCTGACAAAATGTGGAAAAGTTCACGGGTTATGAATATCAAAAACCCTACCAGGGCTGGACCAGACCCAAGCAGGAAGCTGACTAAAATGACTCTCAGGCGGGTTATGTGGCGTTGCTGCAGTTTGAGTTGCAGATAGATTCAAACCGGTGGTGAATTTTGCACAAGATAAAGGTGGGCATCGGTGAAAAGGTAAGACAGAAAAGAGCTACAGAGTACAGTATCAAAGAACAGATAAGCACATCATCTAATGTCTTTAATAGAGCATTCCTGAATGTGTTTACAGCAGATATCGACACAGCAAAAAGGATCGGCTTTACAATTAGAACGACTCATTACATTTCTATAGATCTTGCATACACAATAAAGCTGAGCCCACTGAGGCCTTTTATTAGACTACAGTCCTTGTCCCAGAAAATGAACAGAGAAAGGCATGTGATTTACATCGAAGGCATGGTCATTTATCATTTTTTTTAATAAAGTTACGAACACAAGTTTTGACAGTGACACAAATGGGTGATTTTCAGACTGAACCGTTTTGATTCTTAGGTATTCAAAAGAATGATTAGAACACAGCCTCAGTTCAGATTTGTAGATTGATATTTGCACTGCTAACTGATGTGCTGGTTGTCAGCTTCATCTATTTTTAATTTTATTGATGTATTTGACAGGGACAGTGTACATTAATTAGCATTGCTGCAAATGCTCCAGAATTAGCCAAAAGGCTATTTTTCATCTGTTGTCAGCTGGACAGATCTTAAAATTGCCTACCTAAAAACACAACAGTAAGAATCTTACAGTGAACAATACAAATATAAAAAGAAATGAAACAGATATAACTCTTCAAATCTTGTTGACAAATACAGAGTCCATGTTCGCTAGACTACAAATTAAAAAAAATAAAATAAAACATTACAATAAAAATAATTATACTATATATAAACACAGCAGAGACACAAGTGACAGCATGTTTTGGTTTATGGAAGACACATTCTATTAATGCTGACATGTCTCATATGTTATGAGCCAGTTTTTTAGATGATTTTTGAAAAGAGTGTATGTTTTAACTTCTGGGCCAGATCCTGGTTAATGGTGACCCATTCTGCAGTCACCATCAGTTAATTTTAGTTTGTTGGTGTCTGTTTCTCCACCTGCCTTTTGAGAATTGACTACAGTTAGTCAATGGGGTTTTGATTTAGGGAGCCATGTTGATCATTTTAAAGTACTGATGTCTGAACCACTTTATTATTTGGTTATGCATGACTACATCAGACTGGAAAGTAAACACATCCCCAAAATCTACCTGGATTTGTGGGAAGAAATTGCTTTCAGAAGACGTTCTTAACACCACGTTTACTCAGGGGAGTGTTCTTGGGTAGAAGTCACAGGAAGCCAATTTCATGACACAGCCCCAAGCATGAGCTGTGTCATGATACATATGTCATTATGGGAATGAGTGACACTAAACGCATGGTGGTGGTCACCTTTTTTTCTTTTTCTCAAATCAAAGGTTTCACGATTGCCTCAAGGAGTCCGATAATTATTAGCCAGATTAATCAGAAAGCTGGCCATGCCACCAGTTTCACCTTCAGTTTCCTACCTCTGGCATCCTGAGGTGAGTAAACCTTCAGCGGTGCAGACAGAGCATTTGCAGAGAGTGTTTCATGAGAGCCATAAGAGAATGTTTAAACATCCAAAAAGTCTCTTTCATGCAACAGTGTTAAATGTGTTTGGAAGGCACTACTGGGTCGTTATTGGTCTAAGGTAGTATATCTTCCTATGACACCTAAATGCAACACAGATATTTCATGGTGTGACAGGGGTACAACAGTAAGTCTGCTGATTGAATTGACAGAGATATTTCAACCAGAGTTTCTAATACAGACACAAAGTTATATGATATTTTTTGCCAGGGCATAAATACAGCGAATATGGGTTTTAAATCTAAAGGCAATTTGAATAGCCACCATAAAAACTGAACCCCCAAAGTTTGCAGACACATTTGTGTCACTGCCAAATGTTTTTATGATGACTGTCGGTGGCAACGCAAACCCTTTAACCTTGGTTTTATTAAACCTTTTCCATGTTGACCTATTGCCTCAAACATCAAAACGGATGACAAACAGATTTAGCTGGCGGCTGGCAACAGCATGAACTCTGTTTCTGTTGTTGTTGGAAAGCCTCTGATGTTGCAGGCTTCTTTTTCTGCTGTGTATCTGCTGCTGTTACTTCCGTGTCAAAGCCTCAGGCAGAAACTGTGGAGTGTGCTTTGACCACCCACCCACCACTGAGTCCAATTGAACACATCCAAGAGTAATTCATCTTTCGACCACATTATCCAGGTCTGTTAGAGGTACAAGCATGAAAGGCTATCTCTGCAGGGCAACACGTTGTAACACTTTACTAATATGGAATAAGATATGATTGAGAGGGGTTACTATTGCATTGCACTTTAAAAAATATGCTGCGTTCTCTTTAAATACCAGATGCAGAAGGTGTTATAAATTAAGATGGCAATGTAATTTGAAGCAGCTGTAATGAAGAATAATAAGGAAGAGGCAGTCTCTACAACATAAAGCCCACATCCTAGGTATGTGAAATTTGAGATATAAGCAGATTCACTCTACATGAACCAAGCAAAAACATTGTCATAGATCCACCATAAATTAGGATTTCACTCAACTTTTTGAATTGTTCAGTACCCTTCTCTCAGCATAGTTTTGATGCAAATAAAAAAAGTATAACATTTACACCAGCTCATAGGCGGCTTACAGCTTTTAAAATACTAAAGATATGACAAGACATAAAGGTCCATTTCTTTTTATTTCTTTTTTTTGTCACTGGGCAATATGTACTGGAAGAGGAGCCATATTTAATGTGCCACCACATAATCAGCAGGATGGTAACAGAGGTAAGAAAAAGCTCTCTTATTAGAGACCTGCAGCAAATAGTGACATATTGGGGCCCCTAAGTCTTCATGACAACCAACGTGACAACTGGTTGTTTAGGAGGGATGCCAGAAATTTCCTACCATCACAAGCATAGCTGTGTGGAGTTTGTTAAATGATACAGGGACTTTGACTGGAACCATAGGCTTCATTCATGTGTAATTAAGTTTGAACTTTCACCAACAAACTCTCCAGATGTTTGTGGCAAGAAACAATGCATCAATGTGTGTAAAAGCATGTCACCCCCATTGTTAAGTATGCTGGGGGACCTATATTGGCATGGACCTGCTTTTCTTCCAAAGGCCCTGGGAACCTTGTGACGGTGTGTGCCATTACCAACTCTTAGACATAAAGGGGATTTCAAATAAAAATGTGCCTGACTTTAACAGTACACTGCAAAACGGGTCATCATTGGGTCTCTCAGCAGGATATTGATCTAAGAACTATGGCCAAACCAAACAGAAATAGTTCAGATAAAAAAAAATCAACCTTCTTCCATGTTCATCTTAGCCCCTGGACCTAAATACCATTTGAAGGGAAGAGAACCCACAACTCTGGAGGATTGAAACCGATCTTGCAAAAATCCTCTATTTGCTCCAACCCTGAAGAGGTAAATGTGAAGGACTAAACACTGTCCTATTAGCAATAGTAACAAGGATTTTATTTTCCACATTTAAGACACATACTTAAATTAATTGTTGAATTTTCCTAAATTGTTCATTGAGTGCTTACAGGGATGCCAATAAATTTGGTTGCTGCTTCATTTCTCATTAAAATTACAAACTGCTTTATAGTGAAAAACAATGTGGAAAAAAAACCCAGCAGGAAAATCACTGAAGGCTTTTACCTTGAGTTGCGTTTTGAACAAACTACCACAGTCAACACAAGATAAAAAACAACAACAAATACGAGATCCATAGACGAGATGCAACAGCTTGAAAGAAACGATCCCCATGGGATTTAAATCAGTTGTAGGAAGCCCTTAACGATCACTGGTTAGAGGACCTGAAGGTCAGAGCTTAATTGTAAGGCTTCAACAGGTCAGAAATAATCTGAAGCATTGACCATGCAAAGCTATAGAAGTTAAATGAATTCCAACAGCAGCTGGCAACGAGTAAAGAGACAATAAATCAGGAGTCATGGGACGTTCTTGTTGCTTCAGGTCACCTTTTTCACAAAATGGTGAGGCCAACTGGATGTAGGGAAACTGGTCGTTATGGTGGCGAGTGGAATCTGTATTAATCTGCAGGATGAACGATGAGCCTTATCCATGGCAGAAGTTCATTTTGCTGAAACTCTCCAAGGACATATAAAAAGGTTTTGAAATTAGATATATGTAACAATTTTATGGTGAGCTACGTATTTTTTAAATATTGAGGAGAGTAATAGGTAAGGCACAGTATGTAGCTCTTGTTTCTAACAGACTATATAGTTTTACTAACAACAAAAACATACTACAGCCCGGGGGTTCTCCAACGCCTAAAAACCAGTTACACCTTAGTGAATACTAGGGTTTCCAAGTAGAACTATAATAAAATAACTCTTAAACTATTTTAGACAAGTGTTGTATTATTCTGTTTTTAACTTTAACTGATTTTTACTCAGAAATCAACATTTTTGAGTTCTACGTAAAAGACAGAGAGTCAAGAATCTTTATGGTCGTTATGTGTTAACGTAATGACATTTTTGCTAAGGCAGACACCGGCTTATAATGCACTCAAATTGCACATAACACAGACGCAACAGAACATGATCTTCTCAAACTTTTTATTTTATCTATAGAGCCCTGAATCCAAAGTTCCACATGTAGGCTTCTCACAAATCTTAAATCAAACCTTAAAACCAAACATGGGTGCAGTGTGGTTAAGTCTTTATTTGTACTTTTTCAGTGTCTCAATACATTTTTCACACACATAAAGTACTGCGACAAATCCTCTAATGAACATATACCTAAACAGAAATTCTTAGCTAGTATTACTGATAGTAGTGGTCTTGTCTCTCAGCACAGCAATTGCAATATCATGTCCGACTAGCAGCTGATACTTGGTTTAGTTGGATTTGGTGCCATTCCCAGATCCGTGTTACTACTCGATAGAGAAATAAGTTGCCGCCAGCAAATGTTCTCAGTTCCCTGTAGTCTGCTTCGGCTTAGACAGGATATTCTCAAAATGCTCTCCACTAAACTCCGTATATGAGTGGTTACAGTAAACCTAAAGGCATCTGCAGTAGTTACGACCTGCAGTAGCTGCGCCACAGTATGGAAAGCATGCTTACAGCTCCTTCCTACCCGCCCAGGGATGTTTTATATGGGTCTGAAAATGAAGTGCGGTTAAGACGCTTTGATCTGATAAACCGCTCCGGCGTCTGACCTTTACACTCAGCATTTCACACGGTTGATTTTCTGCCACCCTGGTCAGTTTACAATATCCCAAAGTGACGGACTGTTTAGACAGAAACGCACGGTAATTGATTTGGCTCGGCACGTGACGTATTCGACCTGGCGCGGCGTCCCAGAGCGATTCCGAGTAGCCATGAAATGCAGGGATATGGGAAGGTTTGATTGTCAGGTAATCATAGGGTAAAACAGCTCCCTGCCATGCCTTGGTATTAGGCTGAGACAGGACACATCAAGTGCTGGAAGTTCACTCCATTTTCCTTACGAAAATAAACGTACTACCACTCTTGTTTTTACTAAAAACCTGTTATTTCAATGATAATTATCTCTGCTATATGTTACAAAGAAGATTATCCGTGACGCATGTTGGCAGCTGAAAATAACGGAGGGAGAGACGGAGGGAAAAGCAGAGGAACTCCCACACCTTCCTTGCGCATAGCTGTTTTCCATCCACTGACATTTTCTCCCACTCCTCTCAAGTTGAACATCTGGTTAAGATTGCTTTGGGGCATCGGCGGCAGCGCCTATCCTTCTCACCGGCTATAGATTATTCCGGTGCAAACAAACAAAGCAAACAATAATGTGCATTAAAATTCACCCGGCAGAAGCAGCTGTGGGCGGATCGCTGCGCGAACTTGATAAAAGAAGGCAAGCCGTGCAGAAATATGGACACATGCTGTTGTTTGATGACCACAGCTGTCCCCACCGATGGCCACTCTGTGCCACCCCCCCCCCATCCCCCCCGAGGTCATCAAAAAGTAACCGCCTTCTCCTCACAGATCATCTCTGCAGGGTGGGGCCCGACCCAGCAGAGTAGCTGATGAACCATGGTGTTACATAAAACTTCTCCTTGCAGCGTTGAGCGCAGGAAAGCATGCGTGAACCAGAATGAGTGCACAACAAGAGAGGTTTTTAAACTTAATGTTTTCTATGAACATAGGTCTTACTTATTACTGTGATGAACCGTGTACATTAGAGAACAACAAAGCTGTTATTAGATGTATTTTTGTAGCGAATCCTCAGTTGAATGAGGCTGTTTTTGTATCATGTTCTCCTATTTTAGCTAGTAAACAAAGCGCACACTAACTTAATCTGTCCTCTTGTTCATGCCGTTGTACATATTCTTTTATGTTCTTGTCAAGTAAATGATGTAAAAAAAAAAAAAGGAGCTTTTTTTTCTAATTTTGTGAAATAGAAATGTGTTGAAATCTGTCAAACAAATATTTACCAGATTCTTTTTGTTTGTTAAGGGATATCATTAAACCTGTAAACATAAATGCTGTCCCTGCTATTATATTAGAGCTAGTGAATCTAGTCTGACAGTTTGAATAAATCTTTAAGGCTCGATATCACAACGTGTCTGTATTTTTTTATTTGAGCACTATATAGACATTATTATAAATACTATACATATATTAAACATTATTATATACAGTACATATATTGTATCACTTGCAAGTATATGTGCAATATATACTTGCAATTCATATATTACATTACTTATTGGGTGACTTGCCTTTACTCACACATTTGCCACCCTTTACAGCTACAAAAGTTGTTTTGGGAATGCCATCTAGAAACATTTTGATTTAAATTTTTGACCTTTCTTTTAGGAGAGCAATGAGGTCAGACATTGATGTTGGGTGAGATGACCTGGCTCAAATTCTCCCCTCTGATTTATCACAAAGGTATTGTATTGGGTGCAGGTCAGCACCCAAGTTTGAAAAAAGACAAGATAAAATGAGAATTCCTTTATTGTCCCCCAATGGGGAAATTCTGGTGTGACAGTGGCAAACGCGCAGACAGTTACAATTATTAGCAATGAAAACAAGAGCAAAGAGGAACAAACCAGTCTTACCTAAAACTAGCTCTAAAGAAACGACAAGAGCAGACGATAAAAAGTAATATTCAGATTAAATATTGCACAGTGGAAAAGACTCCAGCCTATGTACATTACACACCACAATAAAATATGCATTGTGCATGTTGGTGCAGCGACATCCCTGGCTAAGGTGTGTGCAAGAAAAAGTATAAACAATTAATGGTGGGATCAGAACCTGCGCAACCAGTAGCGTGATGTAAATGGTTACTGAGTCTGTTGTGAGCAGCAGAGAGTCTGACTGCAGCTGGGAGGAATGACCTGCGGAAGTGCTCCTTAGAGCATCTGGGATTCAGCAGTCTGTCACTGAAAGAGCTCTCCTGCTCTGCAACAGCTCCATGCATGGGGTGGGAGACATTGTCCATCAGGGATGTGATTTTTCTCACAGTCCTTCTGTCTCCCACCACCTGCACTGGGTCCAGGGTGCATCCCAGGACAGAGCTGGACCTCCTAATGAATATGTCCAGCTGCTTCCTCTCACCTACTGACAAGCTGCTGCCCCCAACAGACCACAATGTCATTGTCAATTTATTCACTTAGTGAACAGGGGGCTCAATACTGTGTGGAAACACTGTGACACTGTGTGTCACAACAGCCTACTGCCTCCTTGTGCTGGTCAACAGGTTGGCTACACGGTGCTGAGGGATTTCTGTCAATCATTCAGTCAGTATCTGTTGTAAAACACCCATTGTCCTTGTGCTGACCACTGTGGCACAAACAGCGTGCCAAACTCATCCAACAAGTGTTCAATAGAGTTTGGGTCAGGACTGCAGGGAGTTCATCCTATTATCGTCAGTACCACATTCTGGGGGCAGGATAAACCTGTCAAGGACCAGACAGGACACCCGAAAATTCAGCCAGACACGGAGAAGCATTAAGAGGTTTAATAAAACAGAAGCCTGGTCACAGTCAGAACAGGCTGCTGTAAATACTGAGGCAGTATCAGGCAGGATGGCAAAAGCTTGATCACAGTCCAGGGAACAGGCTTGGGTCATGCACAACAGAGCAGAGACAGGCAGACAAAACCGTGGGGCAAGCCAAAGTTCATTAATCGTAGGACTAATCTAGGTTGTGGTCCAGAAATGAGAAGCTTGGCAGAGTTCAGACAAGAAGGCAAGATAGAGAAATCCAAAATACCTGATGGAGGTTGTAGCAAAGCAGGCAGGCATGAATAGGACCGGTGGACATCTACTTGCTGTTATCTTTTAATAATCTGCTGCTGTCCTGCTATGAGCTTTTAAGGCAAGGCAATGTAAATTTATTTGTACAGCACATTTCAGTACAGAGAAAATGCAAAGTGCTTTACATGATTAAAATATAGGAAAATAAAACAGAATAAAAGCAAGTAGGAATTAAATGTAGAAACAAAGTAGAGCATGGGGAAATAGAAACTATAAGCAAATATTAAAAACAGTTGGACTACAAAGTTGAACTAATGATGTTTCAGTAAATCAGTTTCACTAGAACAGTCGAAGGAAGTCCTAAACAAATGTGTTTTTAATCTTGATTTAAAGGAACTCAGGCTTTTAGCACTTTTACAGTTTTCTGGAAGTTTGTTCCAGATCAGTGGAGAATAGGAACTAAACGTTGCCCTGTTTAATTAAGGAGCAGCAAACAGGGCATAATTGCAGCCAAGCAGTGAAGAAGGCTCAGAGGAGTGGTGGATGAAGCTGATTACAACATAGCATGGGAGAAGTAGCAGGATCAAGAGCGCAGATGAGCCAGATCATGACAAAACCCTGCTCTGTAGGGGCTACCATTGACATCTTGAAGGCGTCAGAGTGGACATTTCACATTGCCACTGGAATGCTCTCATCTTGATATCTTTCTGCACTAACATGATGTAACCCTTTGCAGCTATAACTCTTTAAGGAATGTTTTTCACAAGGTTTAGGAGTTTATTTATGAGCATTTCTGATCCTTGATCAAGATGCACATTTGTGAGAATGGACACAGATATACGACGGGTTGACCTGCCTTACAGGCTGCTCTAATTCATCCCAAATGTGTTCTGTCGGTTTTAAAACTTCTTGGACAGTTTTTTTTTTTTTTGTTTTTTTTTTAAACGTCTTGTTGGAACAGGAATCAACCACCCAAAAAAGGTTGCCACTAGATTGGGAGCATAAAATTGTCCAATATGTCTTGAGGTTCTTAAGCTTTTAAGAGTCCAGCCCCACACTATAAAAACCCAAACTTTAAACTTGACAATGCAGGCAAGCAAGTAGAGTGTTTCCTGTCCGCTTCCCATCCCAGACTTCTCCAATGGCTCGCTAGACAGCGAGACATGATTGGTCACTTCAGAGAACATGACTGTGTGCTGTGGCCCTCAGCATCTGCTCACCCCGCTCTGTTCTTTTACACGGCCTACCACTTTTTGACCCAGCTTCTGTCAATCCCAATCACTTCCACATTGTTTGTATGCATGAAATAATTAGTAGCAAAGACATTTCACACAGGTCGCCACACAGTAATTCATCGAACTCTGAAAAGAGTCCCATCTCACAAATGTTTGGAGAATCAGTCTCCATATATATATATATATATATATATATATATATATATATATATATATATATATATATATATATATATATATATATTTGGTCATGGAAGACATTGGAACACCTAAATCCAATGAAATCTGAATCAGCTAAAGGTGGTATTGGCAGGTCAAAGCTTTACAACCAGCAGAAATTGAACAGAAACCATACAGTTTTAGTGTGTGAAATAAACTGAGAGACTGTCATAATGCCCACAAACCATTTGAGGCGACCAGATAGAAAACAGCCTTAATGAACAGCATGGCAATAAACCGAAAGCAATGTATGGAAGGAAATAAAACAAACTAATTGCATATCCAGAGCAATGAACTAAATAGTAGAAGAGCTATTAAGAATATAAAGTCTCTGTATTAGTCTAGTACAAGTCCATTTGCACTCTAAGGAGCTGGTGGCTAACAAAGAAGAAGTAAGCAACAGAAAGAGAACTCAGAGCTGTGTCAGAAGTGTTGACTCATTCACTTTCTAAATGAGAGCAGCGGTACTTCGTTGTTGGCAGTCAAGATCACAATCCTGAATCTAAGGTGATGGACAGCTTGATTTTGCTGTTATTGCCTGAAAACCATGTGTCACTTTCATTACTTTTCTTCATAGCACTGAGCTTGACACTTTTTCATTTTCCTATATCTTGTCATACAAGCATGGAGTACAGCTCCATATTATAACCTTTAGTATATAAAGTTAAAGAATAGTTTTCGTGTGAAGCTTTACAACATCAAAACAGAGAATTGCTTTCAAAGTAGGATTATTTGTGCAAATCATTGAAAAACAGTTGGTTGATATGTGGCAGACTTTTATACTTGTGATTTATCTTGTATCTGTAACAAATTAACAGACAACCCAGGTTTTAGTACAAAAGAGCCACACTTAAGGTTCACACATACTTGCATACTTTTACAGGTACACACAGAGCTTTATTTTTACTACCATGTATGTGGTCTCACACCACAAACTGCTCGGCGGGAAGAATTGTTCACATTGAAGGGTTTTATATGTTACCGAGCTTGATACACAGAGTTGCTCCAAGCAGGCAGTAACAGCCACTTTCTCCGCCGCACTGACAGGTGTGTGGCGGGTGCCTGCTGAAGAAGAAACGGCTTTAGGTGCACAAATAGTTCATCATGCATTCCCCTGCTTTGCCCCACTGGCAGAAAGTTTAGGAAATGTAGGAATTTGTCGACAGAAATATAGGCAATAGGTGCGCTTGACTACAAAGGATAAAATATCCACGGACAGTACTAGCATTTTCCAGCATAAAGGTGTACAAATATTATCCACTATAGATCACCAAAGCTAAACTGATTGCAGATAAAAGTGCAATGCAAAAAAAATTCAGCTAAAGAAACAGAATGACTGAAATGTTGCTGAATTTACAGATTATTTCAAAACTACAGACAAAAAAGAGAAGCAAGCTTAGCTGCTGAAAAAGAGGAGAGAGGATTAAAATGTACATATTTCCTTTGGTTGAATAGAGGCTTGCTCTGGGACTGTGTGTGTGTGTGTGTGTGTGTGTGTGTGTGTGTGTGTGTGTGTGTGTGTGTGTGTGTGTGTGTCCAGAGGGAAGTTCGACAGCTGGGACCATCATGTTCAATGACTAAAATAGCGTCAAAATTCAACATGTCCAACACCTGGGGCTATGCGAGTCTATGGAGTGTTTCTCTGAACTTGTGTGTGTGTGTGCGTGCGATTTTGAGGTATGGAAAGAATATATTCGGTGAGCGTGACGGATCAAGTGCAGTACAGAATCAGCCATTCTCAGCAATTTACTTCGATGACCTTTAAAAACCAACAAAAAAAACAAAAACCTTTCTCATGTTAAAACTGGATTGTTTTGAAAATGGTATCAAAAACCACGTGTGATTCTCGCCACGTCTCTTATGGAGAGGGAGGGGGGGGGGGGGGTTGATGGATGTTTTAGTACAGGAAATTGCTGAAAGGTTTAATGAACATCTTAGTGCATCAGCAGTCTGGTAAAATTGTTGCTACAACCACTGAAATCACTTAAGAATGTGTTGAGGAAACCTCAGCGTTGCCTCTTTGTTTACATTGACTGAAGCAAAGAGACATAGCTCCTTAAAACCAGGCCCATTAATGAGTCATTGTGGCAGCTGTTGCTCACTTTAGACAGAGGTAAAACAAAGCTTGATGTAAAAATGTATGAATCATTTGTTTTGTGAGACACTGAATAACTTCTTTGCGATTTCTCTATCAGAAGCTCGACAGTAGAATTGCCTCTGGAGACAAATAGAACTGGGAAAACTGAAAAGCAAATGTTAGTTGTTTTTATGAATAAAAAAAAAACATTAATTTCCTTAAATTATGTTCTGTTTAGTCCTAGACACATACTGAAAGTTGAACAAAAGCCTTTTTTTCCTGGAAGTATTAAAGGTAAATTATTCCTCTATGCATACCAAGATAAATCACAGAGAACATTTTTGCATTTTCCACAAAAATAATTTCAACAGCCAAAATTTCTCAGTGCAGTGAACTTGAGAAAACCCATGCAAATGTATGAGAACTCTGCATATTAACAAAGCAACTTTATCAATTTGACAACCCTGCTGATGCAAGCAAATGTAATCCTGTACAACAGAGCAATTGAACACAGACTCAACTAAAAGGTGCTTGCTCCACAGCAACAGACTTAGTGTGCCACTTTGTGTGTCCTCCAATACACTCTTGCTGCCTTTTGGACTGTTTGTGTGTGCTTCCTTTTTTGGATTAGAGGTTGTGACAATGGCCGTCTGTTGGATGTAATGCTTGTGCCGGATACAACTGATACAAAATGTAATTAAATGTGTTCTCATTTTGTTTAAGTTTTAAGAATATGGCACAACTACAAAACTACCAAGACATGAACGTCAAGTTAAACTGACAGGCCAGGGAGTGGGAGCAGACCAAAGGTAACTCTGGATGAGCTACAAAGATCTACAGCGCAGGTGGGATAATACGTCAAAAGGACAACTATAAGCTGCGCATTGCACAAACCTCTCCTTTATGGATGGTGGCAAAAAAACAAACAAACAAACAAACAAACAAAAAAAGGCCAGAGGCCTATTTCACAAAACCAAGATAGTGGATTAAACCGAGACTTTCCAGATGTCCTGGCTGAGTTAAGCCTGGACTCTGTTTCACAAATGGGTTTTGTCAGTGATTCTGTTTACTTATCTGATTATCTGACTTATCAGTCTGCATTAAAATACCACTGATAGTCAAGTACTATAATTATTTTAAAATTATGATGGTAACCTAGACATTTTTTATTTTTATTATCCATCTACATTACTACAATTGTGTTTTGAAGACTACTGTTGTTCTGAGTTTGATAGAAAGGCCTTTAAGACTATTGCAGGTGTTGAGGGAATTAGAATGGCTGATAAAGAAGCAAAGGTGTGGTCCATAAAGTCCGGTGTTACACCATTTTTCATGAAATTCTGCAACTCTAGGGCGCGCTTTTTTATTGACTCCTCCAGAAAAACATTTCCCTTCAAGTGCACAAACCACGCATCTCACAGCCCGAAAAGGGGGGAAAAATATAAAAACCTTAAGACTCAGTGACCTAACAACTATTAATGGTAAGAATGTTATGTTATTTAATATATTTCTTGTCATGAATATGTAATTTCATTGAATATCAAATATCTTACAGTAACTAATTTGTTTTACAGTCCATGCTTAGTGATTTAAATGCAAACAATATTTGTATTAATAATTAACAGCACTATTAAAATCTGACATGAGGTGAACATTGTTTTGCAATGTTGTCATAGATGTCATAGTGAACCTGTAGTTTAGTTTTTCGCTACCTCTGTTCAGCTTTTTCGACAGTCCTTTTTACTTCTGGCTGGTGGAGCACTTCTGCACAGAGATTTTTTCTTCCCAGAAACAATCTTCACTTTGATTGGAGCATTGGACTCAATGAGAACTGAAACTTTAGAATTATGCAAGTTTTCTTTATTTTTTCCTGTTAAACGTGCAATCGGATTTGAGTTCTGCTCTGCATCTGAGTGCTTTTCTGACCAAATCATGACACACCCCGATATAAGAAGTCATCTTTGCAGTTTGTAACAAGCCATGTTGAGGGAAAAAACAGGGTCAAAGAATGTGCTCAAGTCAGATTAGATCTAAAAGGATATTTTTGCCCAACACGAAGGTAACATTTGCACTCCACCACCATCCAGACATGGTGGTGGAGTCATGGGTTGGCGAGTTGCTAGAAGTAAATACAGGGCCACTGGAGGAAGACTGAAACCTGTCAGAGGCTGCACAGACTTAGGTAGAGGTTTACCTTCCAGTGGAAATACAGGCTTATACATAAATCCAGAGCTGCAATTCAGTTGTTTAGATCAGGAGTTTCTAATCTAGGTTCTTTGGGACCCCTGTCCTGCATGCTTTTGGTGTCTCCTTGCTGCCACATGCCTGACTTAGGTGCATAGATGATTAAGAGGCTTCTGCAGGACTTGATGACATGCAGAGGAGATCATGTAAAATCAGGCGAGCTGAAACAGAGACACGTCTAAAACATGGAGGACAGGGGTTGGGAACCACTGGTTAAGATCAAAGGATATTTATGCATTAGAATAGCCCAGTTAAAGCCTGACCTAAATGCAACTGAGAAATTGATGTTTACAGATGGTCTTCCTCAAATCCAGTGTAACTTGCATTGCTTTACAAAAAAAGAATGGGGAGATATTTCAGTCTCTCAATGTGCAAAGCTAATGGAGACATACCCTTAAATTCTGGCTGGATAAAGACGTCTGAAAAATGATTACCCTTGTGTTACGGTCTGGGCCCATGTAGAGGGTTCTGAGGGAGGACTTGTTTCCTTGTGCCTCTCCTGCCTCTGTCCCTGTATCAGGTGTTCCTGTTCCTACCTGTCTAATTAGCACAGACATAAAGATGGCTGGCTTGCAGAGGTGCGGTAGCTCCTGCTCCAGATGTAGCTCTTACTCCAGACTGCTCCTCCATGCTTCAGGAGGAGCGTGAGACCCTTCTCCTGTCACCACAGCATGGACTTTTAGTTTGTTGGTTTGTTTGATTGCTCTACACTTCCATTCACCAAACACACAACACCTGCACATTCATACCGATCTATCTGTACATGTTAATTATTTGAATAAATATTGTTAATGCTTGAAGTTGCGTTGTCTCCTCTCTTTTTGTTGCTACGCGTGAGCCAGAATAGTAACACCTGTCATTCCAACATTTAGCCAAAAGGAATAATTTTGTTGACCTTGACTAGCCCAAAATGAGTAAAAAATTTCTATTTTCAAAGGTATATCCTCATCTTATTTTGACAAAACCCAGACTTTTTTTTTTACTCTGTGTAATCTAAAGCGATATGTTTTTGTTTACCTTAAACTGGAATGAAATGTAACTGTCATTCAGATAGTTATGCAACTAACTCCAAAACATTAACAAAACGGTACCATCTGAGATGTAAATGAAGTACTTAAAACTGATTGATGAGCTGTATAATTATATAAAAGTGTACACTTCATCTTACACAGCTCTGACAATTGGCAACACTTGAAGCATCAAACAACAACAACAAAAATCATCCAAAGCATCCTCACTATGGGGAGTGAGACAAATGGAAGAGGAAGCGCTTTACAAGAGTTCACCAAAATACAGAGTGACAAGCCAGATTTCTTCTGAGACATTGTCCTTTCAACTGATGAGACAAAATTAAGGCCTTTTGTCACATCAAGTCATAACAGCTCTGTGTTAAGACGAGAAAAAAGAGCTTGCAGAAAGAGGCAGGAACCCTAGTGTGACACATGAAGGCCCCACAGCTGTGTTACAGGCTTGCTTGTTGAGAATCTGCAGGTCATACCTCCAACAACTAATCAACAAAAAAATAGACATTTGAAAAGTGGATGAGAGCAAAACTGTGGAATGTTCTGATTACTTGCATTCTGGATAACGTACCAATCAAACTTGAGTGAAGTGGGATGGTTTACTTTAGAAGAGCACTAGTGGTCGACTGCTGTTGAAGAGGAAAGCTGGTTGACAGTCTTAATTTTACACATCTTACATATGACTGACCATTAAGAAGCCATTTTTTTCTACTATGGGGTGGTCTTTTTGAAGAATGGGATCATAATTTACAAATAAACCAAAAGATTTAAATTTATCACAACCAAAACAACAGAACCAGTCATTATACAACAAGGACCTTAAGGCAAGCTTGAAAACAATATGTGGTTTCTTAGTACAGCTAAACATCTTTTTTAATGTTTATTTTTAATTTCTAAAAAAAAATAAAAAATGGTTGTGGACAGTATTAGTGGGTAGTCATTGTCTTTTACTGCAGATTAATAAAAAGGCAGCAGCTCACCCCCAGATTGACTGTTTTGCTAATAAACTGCACACATGGGTGTGCAGTTTATTTATTAGCACATTTGTTGAACTCCTTCTTTTTTGTTTAAAACTGTCTATGTGGTGCCCTCCTCATGTTGAGTTGCTATGCAATTACACCTGTTTGATTATGAAGATTATTATTAATTATAATTGACAATTATAATTTAATAATACGGCATTCAAAATCAAAGGATAGCGATAACAAAAATGACTTCAAATGTTTGTGATCAAGGGCTATAAGCTTGTAATGATTAGCAATAACAATTGGCTTATTAATTAGCAGTTATTAACTTATTTATACTGGAAAAGGGTTTTCTAACCAGTTGTTGACTGGGTTAGACTTGTCCAGCAATACATAGACAACCTTAATTGTAATTGCAATTGGAGTTTTGATCATTAGGCCTTCATCACAAGTCAATTAAAATGTCTCAGTTTATTCAGTTATTAACTCAAAAGGAGATAATTCGGTAAGTCTTAGAGACCATTCAATTTCTGACTCAAAATAATCACAAACACCTATGATTTCGCTAGTTGTTATTTAGTGAACTGATTATTCCCTGTTAGTGTAATTATTCTGCTTAATAAAATACTAGAAAATACTACTCACTACTAAATAGAACATAAACAAATTAAAATAAAAGTCAATAAAAAGGGATTAATTAAGAGGTAGCAATGTATGATCACTTTACAGTTGATTAGAAATCTTATTAGCTTCAACATTGACCATCACGATCCACATGTTTTACCTCAGTCCTTTGAGGTAACAGCATTGAAAGAATACTGGCTAAATAGCTCTGAGGCAGCAGAGCTGGTATACCCAACAGGCCTGAAGCTAGGATGGGGAACGCTTCTGGTAAAACTAGCCACTAGCAATGTTAGTTCATGCACGGTTAGCTTCTAACTCGTTCTAGTTTGGCTTCAAGGTAGCGCTCAGCTAACGATAGCTAATCAGTTAGTGTGACTTCACAACAGCCTGCAGCTTAGCCTCGGGGCTACTCAAGTCGCCATCTTGTGTGCCGCACAAGATGGCGACTATGACGACGTATGACCTCCGACCTTGCGTGCCGTGTGTAAGAAGGCGGCTCTGAGATCACAGGCTAACTCCCTAGCCTAGTGTGAGGGCGGGTTTTGGACAAAGGGCAGTAACCAGTTGAGACGAATACTTCGAAGAGAGAGAGAGAAAGAGAGAGAGAGAGAGAGAGAGAGAGAGAGAGAGAGAGAGAGAGAGAGAGAGAGAGAGCAAAGAAGTTTGAAAGAGAATTCTAACTTAGCCGATCGGCGTGACTCGTTTCTCACCAAACAAAACAAAAACAGCAAAAATCACTTAGAACGTATGAACACTTTGGAAATATTCAGCACAGTTTAAACAAACTCCCTTTGGAGTTCTTAACCATTAAAACTATTCCTAATATGTTCTGCCCAGGCACAAAATACCACCTTAAGGGTGGAAAAAGAGAGAGAGAAAAATGAAATCCTTTACGTTGTGTTGCTCCAACAAAGGAGATTGATGTTGCACTGCTCAGCATCCCTCGATCTCCACTGATTCTCTGGGCGGTCCTCCCACCATCCGTTTGGCCAAAACAAAGGGTGATAATGCATTGGTCTTTGTGTTTTTGTTTGTTTCTTTTCTAATCATTTCTGGATTTAATTATGTTAGCAAGTTCTTGCCATCCGTCCACCCATCCATCCATCCATCCATCCATCCATCCATCCATCCATCCATCCATCCATCCATCCATCCATCCATCCATCCATCCATCCAGTTGTGACCAATGTGTAGAGGATGAAACAGTATAACTTATTATATTGGTATGTCTCAAATATAAGCATGAAAGAGGATTTAGGCTAGAATCTATAAAGATTAAATAAAGGTCTAACGTAATAGGCACATTGTAAATTAACTTGTGGAAAAATTAATATAAAAAGGAGTAATCGAATTTGAATTTTTTATGTTATGTGTATATACATACATATTGAGGGAATTTTGTTTTGATCACATATATCTATTTTGATAAGATATTAGATGTTTTTACATTTATTTTGATCGCACTTGTTTTGTTTTGATCACACATATTGATTTTGATTGAAATTACTTTTTGTTTGATTGAATAAGAAAAAGACAAATTTCCTTGCATACATACACACACCTGACATATGAAACCATCAAGAACCACACTCCAACCAGATGGTGGCGGTAATGCACACCTCCAGTTGTTGTTTTTGTTTTTTTTGTTTTGTTTTGCCAACCTCTAAGGACTAGGGGATGGAGAAGAGGAGCCAGAAAGAATGAAGTCTAAAAGGAATATTAGGAACAGAAGGGGAAAGAGAGGAAATCAGGATTATAAATATAAAGCTTTGTTCTGATTTTTCCGAAGTTACAAAACGAATGCATAGAATATAGTAGGTGAAGGCTATAGTTTCAAACTCACTTATAGTTGTTGGTGGTATGCCCCACTAATGTTTGTGATCTGAAAAAAAGAATGGCTTTTGCAGCGCTTCTGGAATTGAGGATGTCAAAGATATGGGCACATAGCTGCAGCCTGGAAAAGAAAACAGAGTGCACTGATCATAAATTTGAAGAATGTGAAAATGATGTGGCTCATTGACTTGGAATAATAGTTGAAATTTGGACTGAAGATGGAAAAATGTATTAATTTTCTGAACAGACCCGCAAGTTTTTTTTTTTTTTTTTGCCCCATTCATCGATGTCTTGTGAGTAGCAACTAAACTTGACTTGGGGAACCGTGTGTGTCTTGGCTTAATGCAGTTTAAACAGAGATCCATTTATTACAGAATGTTTTAGTAAGTAAATGCGACTAGAGTAAAGGATTTTTTTATTTCTTTTTGCCATCCTAAAAGGAAAGAGGGGTACAATTAAGAAATCCTTTTGGCTGGTGTAGTACTTTGTTTTAAACAGGCACTTGGTTTATTATGATGATGTTCTAGTTTGGTTGTTTTCTTAACTTGATCTTGTATGATAACCTTTGTTAGTTATCAAACCCAGGCATCCCTCCATTCTAGTGCACACCCTTATAGAAGGGTGGTAAGGGAATTGTTTAAGAAACAAATTCATGCTCGTAGTTTGTCACACCAGATTATTTACTCTTTAAAACGTGCACTGCTTGTGTTGGTTGAATTATCAGGTCTCCAGCTTCTGAGGGATCTTTACAGTTTTAGCCATTACCTCTCTGAAGTGCCAAACTGGAGGTAAAAGTCAGAATAACGTGTTAATTAGTTGGGTCAACAGCTATTTTAGCAAAAACTCACAGCAGCAACTGATTTCTCTGTGATTAATACAACCTGACTTAGATCAATGTTAAATGAAACACATAAATTGGCATAAACCAACACAATAGAAATCCCATTTAATATAGGCTATATGTAATACAATTTTTATGCATAAAACTACAGATAAAGACTTACTCATAATGTTCAATAATTTAACACAAAAGATTCACTTCAATCCTCCAATGAGCCACCAAAGACAACCAACACTAGATGGTCACACACTATCTGGCAGAACGTAAATGTAACGTGCAATTCCAGTATTTTCGTTGGACGATCCGAGCTTGGGGCCGTAGTATTTGTGCTCCATGGCCGTCTACTGAGAGCATCTTGTTTGCGCCCTGCTATTTCAGATGTTCATCATTTAAACAAACGTTGGTGGGCCGCCTACAATTTCTGGGTGCCCCAAGAGGATTAACCTAAAGCGCTTGTCAGTATTTTGGCAGACGATACATACATACATACATGTGTATATATATATATATATATATATATATATATATATATATATATATATATATATATATATATATACACACAAATGTTTAGAACTGTATTTTATTGATAGGGGAATTGGTCTTTTTACAATATTCCACAGTGACATCTTGTGGGGCCAGGCACTGACTGCCCCAAATGCAGAGACGCTACAGAAAAAGACATCAGCCTCAATATAATCTGGTAAAGTTGACATTGAGAGTAAATGGCCTTCATTTTCACAAAAAAGTAAATAAGCAACAACTTTCAAACCACAAAAGCTGACTTAACAAAACAATGGAAGAGAAGAAATTACCTATTTTCGGTAGATACTTCACATATTCAGCTTTTCTGATGTCCTCTCTTTTTTTTTTTCGTTTCACTTAGCTTCTCCATGTTTAAATGTTCTGAGCTGCGCTGTAGTGCTTGATGTCACAGAACCCACCAAGTACACGTTGATTGGCATCACTTTGACCCACGGACTGTGGATGGACTGACCAATGAGGAGAGGGTTTCTCAATTCACAGTCACAGGCAGCGTCTCTCAATGTCTCAATGTCAGCGCCGTCTGTGCAGCGCAAGGGCTCTGGCAAACAGTTTAACATTAAGCAGGAGATAACCAGATGTTTTGCTTGTGCCTTCACTGCCCTGGTCCCTTTAGAGGTTAATCCGGCCCAGGTGTCAATGTATGAGAACCATCTTAGGTCCCAAAAGGGGGGGTGGTTGATCCACAGTAGACACAGTGCTGTCTCGGATGGTGAGGGTGGACAGAGTAAGGTGCACTGTCTTTACTAGGCTTAGCTCCAAGTGGTTCTGGACACACCAGTGGACCAGCCAGTCGACCTGTCTTCATGCAGACTCATCACCGTCCTGATTAAGCCCAAAGAACATGGTGTCATCTGCAAACTTCATGAGTTGAAGTGCAGTCAATAGTGTACAGAGAGAGAAGAAGAGAAGGGAGAGAACACACTCCTGGGGGCTGCCAGTGTTGATATTACCTGGGCAGGAGAAGATGCTCCCCAGCCTCACCTGGTGCTGGTGGTTGGTCAGGAAGCTGGTGATCCACTGGCAGGTGGAGGGTGGCACTGTGAGCTGGGTGAGCTTCTTGTGGAAGATGTCTCAAAGGATTTCATGACCACAAACATGCATTTCTTGGGGACAGGCATGATGGTAGAGTATTTAAGCCAGTGGGGACTTCACACAGTTCTAAAGACTTGTTGAATATGTTGGTGAAGATGGGGGACAGTTGGTCAGGAGGATATGGGGCATGTTTTTAACCAGAGGGGGAGACACTTGAAGGCCTGACACTTGACATTTTCCTCTTTGATTTTGGCATTGGCTTGCTTTTTGTGGGTGAAAGAACATGGATTATTATTCAAAAGGTTTATTATAGCTGCCCTCTGATTCTCCTTTCATTCCATGTTTTACACGTGTTCTTTAGGTCATGTTATCTACTAAACAGTCCTGCCATTGAATGGCGTAATCGTTGTCACCCAACCAATATTATGCTGGTTTACCTCAGGAGGTCACAAACCACCATTATCAACAGTTGAGGCGTGATATGGGATTAAGTAAGCAAGTGTGATGTAGTAATATCCTACAAATTGAAGACATCTGCAGAAACAGCGGGAGTCCACAGTCCATACTGTGCTGACTGAGTCACTTTGATCCAGGAAATATTTTGCTCAGTAAAATGTGCATAGATAGATTATACAACAAACTTGCCTGGATGAGGGTTGCAACATGAACTTTGGAAAGCACTAAACATTGCAAGCCTTTTGGCAGCACAATGTTAAAAGTATGCTATGACAACACCTAGGGCACAGGATCCATGATCTCAACAAATCTATTTGTGTGACGTGAAAGGACAAACTGAAAAGACAGACGGTTTGCAGTTACATATTTATTGAGGAACTATGATTTGAAAGGGAATTATGTCTGATTACACCCAAATACCATTGCAAAACAGAATAAAAAAAGTTAAACAATAATTAAAGAAGTCAACCGCTGCACAGTATCTGTGGTTCCAGTTGCTGCTGGAGGGTCAATAGCCCAAATTTCATTTTGGGGCAAATCATTCTTCCTGTGCATGCATAGTGTTTATTCTGCTCCTCTGGTGCCCTTCTATAGCACAAAAACCTAAATGTTAGGTCATCTGGGAGCTCTAATAGTGTGTCTGTGATGGACAGATGACAGGTCCTATGTTTGCCCAACTCGGCTTATTTACAGCTGAAATAGGATACAGCTCCCTCATAGCCATAAACATGATTAGGTAGGCAGAGAAAAAAACAGATGGATGGTTGAATATTAAAGCAAACGGTGCTAGAAATCTTGTCCTCTAGCTGGTAATGACCTGACATATCTATTTAGCCTTGACAACACGTGAGGGTATTATTATAAACCACCCTGAAGGCAATAATTTTCCCAGAAGTGTTTTTTTTTTTCTTGCCCCTGTGGTCAGACATCATGCCTGCAGCTAGTTATTCTAAGTGCAGCTACAGATTTTCTAAAAACATGAATAAAGCCAATTGAGACGTGCCAAGTGTGATAAAATGTTGGTTGAGGCTAATGACTACAAGTTTGAGAGCTATCTGGGGGTGTGGAGACATGAGTTAATCTGACCACTGCAGCCTGCCTCATCTCAGCTTGAGGCTAAAGCCTCCAGGCTACATTAACTACAGCTGGAGATAGATCTAACACGGCGCATGTCGGAGGGAAGTTTACAAAGCTGACATGTTAAAGCTCCTCACAAAACAAAAAAGTCTGTTTCAGTCCATAAAATTCTGTTAGGCACACTGACTAGTTGACAGGATGATATACTCTGGCTCATAGCTAAAATATTCACCAAATCCTCAAGATTCCTTACTAAAAAAACATGTATCTAATGTTTTATAAGCTGAATCTTGGAATGTGTGAGTAATTAATGCTTCTCTGTCTGCTAATACAGCACCAGTGGACATTGAATTCAACATATACCCACTCATGAAATCTTATTTTAATTGTGTTTAAACATGATCTCAAATCCTTTATATTTGCTCAAAGATGTGACATTTGCAGCAGATGATGACAGCATCATTCATAGTTCACTGATTAATGTGTTTTTTTAACTGACATCTTATCATTTAAGGTACTCTTTAATCTGCTCATACCCTTGTGTGAGGGAATGTTTTTATGAGTCCAGTAAATATCTACCAGCAGTAGGTTGCTCAGTGTTGTTTTGACTTGAGCAAGGGTCATGTTTTGAATAATATATGGGTAAAATGAGAACTACAATCAATAGAAAGAATGTTCTATCACTACAAAAAGTGAACTAAAAGAAATTTTTTCTTGAAATGAGTGTTTTTGATTTAAGCAGGTAAACAACGCAATTAGAATTTTACCCCTAAAATGAGATAATTAGATATACTGCACTTTGAAGAAGATGATGAAGATGATTTGTGCAAAAATCTTATTCCATTGGCAGATCATTTAAACATGCCTGCTCAAATCAAGGACAAATACATTCAATTTCAAGCAACTTTTACTTACTTTTTAGTTCCCTTTTTGCAGTGATAAAGAATATGATGTTCAAAAAATGATAATTTTGCAAATATAACTACTCTGAGACACAAACTGTGTAGGGGCTTCAGATATGGGTACGGAATGGTTTGTTTACAGGCAGAAAGGAGTGAAATAGCAACACGTGGATAAGGAATGAGGGTACGAACTGAAACGGAAGAAAAACGTGGCTTTAGAGAACATACATTTTGTCTGAATATAATTTACAAAATTTACTGAGCCTACACCGTGGTTCTTACATATATCTAGTCTCAAATATTCCACTTCCAGACATGATGCCCCTACATCATCTGTTGTTGCTTATTCCTTGTAAATATGTTTATAGATGCCATGTAAACAGTCATCAAGCCATTTATTTACATCAAGACATCATTATTATATATGCTTCTTGAGGAAGATTGATAATATCCTCAATGTAATATGTCAGAATAAATCTTATAGTTCTTCTTATAGAACTTCATGTTCGTCAGTTTTTGAAGTAGTTCTAATAAAAATTTAAAATGCAGTTTTCCATCATTTTCCTACCTGTTGAGGGCAACACTATCCTCCTAACAATAGTGACAGCTGTTATGACTTGTCACAACAGCTCAACAGCTGTTATGTCAGCTGTTGTGGGGGAATTTGGACAACATGAAAGCTTCTGAGCTAATTTACTATAGAGCAAATGCTGTTATTAAAACATGCAAGCTTTCTGTTTGGTTCATGTTCGCTTTCTTCATGTTTCACCAGTTCAGTGGATCAAGGAGAGGTGGTACATCTTCAAAATTGGGGAGCTGTTCGTTAAATTATGGGTGGGAATAATTTTTCAATAATATATGTGGAAAAATATTTAATATTTGACTTGATTAAAGTTTTATATCCATATTTATATATGTGTAGTATGTTTTTGCAAAAATCAGGGCCCAGAACATCTCCCACACAAACACAAAAATGGTCTGGCCATTAAGACCAGTTTTCATTTAGCTGCCCAAGTAAAATATCAGTATGTCTGTTTTTCAGAAGTCTGTTGCTCAAGAAAGAAAAGTTAACAAGAGAATGATGAAGTAAATCCTTGGGGGATTTTTATGAATAACTAAAAAAAAAAACCTGAGGATAAGAATGAAACAAGTGCAGCTGGACAGGAATCCCAAGTGTATGATCACCTTCCAGAGCCAGGTAAGCAGCAGTAATGCAGTCGATGCTTATGGCAGGACGGCAAAAAAAAACTGTGCTGTCCCCGGCTCTGGCAAGGCTGTCAGCTGGCCTGCCTGAAGTTCTTACTGTTATCTAATCCAAATAAAAGTACAAAAGCCAAAACAGATCCATAAAACATTTACTTGGGTGTATGTTTGTTAAACGTAGCACCCATGCCTAGAAAAAGCACCATTGGCAAACAAAGTGCATTACTAGTGCCATTTGGTAGCGTTGTAGACGGGCTATAACTTCAAGTGCTAGCAGAGAAAAAATAAACATGAGACATATATATATATATATACATATATATGTATATACATACATATATATACATACATATATACGTATATACATACATATATACATACATATATACATATACATATACATATATATATATATATATATATATATATATATATATATACATATATATATATATACATATACATATATATATATATACATATATATATACATATACATATACATATATATATATATATATATACATGTATATGTATATGTATATATGTATGTATATATGTATGTATATACGTATATACGTATATACATACATATATACATACATATATACATATACATATACATATATATATATATATATATATATATATATATATATATATATATATATATATATATATATACATATATATATATATATATATATATACACACACACATATATATATATATACACACACATATTTATATATGTGTCCCTAAAAGTTGTACTTTCTGGACCAATTCTGAGCATCCATCCATCCATCCGTTCGTCGTCTTTACCCACAGGGTCGCAGTGTCACTACTGCTTGTCTCCAGTAGTACTGGGCAAGACTCAAGGTACACCCTGTACAGGACTGCAGTCCATCACATGGCAACACAGAGAGCCACAGAACACAAGCATGCAGCCACTCACTCACCTATCATGACAGTGTCCAAATAACCTGACAGTCGTGTTTTTGTAATATAAGAGGAAGCTGAAGTACCCGCACACCAGGATTGCTACTGCAAGACCAAGATTGGAACCTGGGACCTTCTTGTTGAAAGGCAACCTTTCTCACAACTGCTCCACTATGCACAACTAGCAAAAATGTCCAACAAACATTTCCCTTCCAGTGTAATGCTAAACCACTGTGGCATTACTACATTAACTTCGGGGAAGTGGTGGATCGATGTGACCCTCAGGGCATTAGTGTGACTCTGTGCGGTGCGCTGACACATGCCGGTCGGTCGGTAATGGCTGTGCCGGACGGGCCAAACATTTCCTCCCACAGGAAGTTAAGGCTTGGAGTGCTTGAAACCGCAGGAAGGCAGAAAAGGCAGAAAACAAAAAACATTTGTTCTTAGATTTTTGATCACTCCTGCTTCAGTGCAGAAATGGGTCATGGCTGTCAGAAACACATCACACATCTTGTAGTCATCTGAGTCAGTGCAATCTCTGATGGGCCTTTTTTTCCAGTGGGCTGTCAACGCTCCGGTTTCAAACGCTGACATTGTTTTAGTTCTAAGTCTTTCCACTTTTCTGCTCATTTATGACGACTGATTGCATCCCACTTCTTTTTTTTCCTTGCTGCTCCTGTTTAGACAAAACAAGAGGTTGCATCAGACTGAACAACTCTCAGTTGCACTTCCAAACACTTGATATGTAAAGTGATTCATTATCTGTAATCAAACTCAACACTGGCGCTGTGTGTGAACATAAACAATCTTACAGATTCATCCAGGGAAACACAACCAAGGATAGTAGAGGGAGCCTTTTGTGCTCAATAACAAAGTGTTTTCAAGCTTCCCTGACCTTCATTTTCTTCTCTACAGGATGTCTCAACCCAGATACACAAGCTCTAGCAGAGATTTATGTTCCCATTGTCTCAGGATAGAATTTCTTTGACATCGAGCTGATATCTAAAAAAAGAGAGAAATTACAAGCAGATCTTGGAGTTATTTTGTGTGACTATGGTAGTGTCCTAAAGAAACCTCGTAGAAGTCACTGATTTTGATGTTTTCTCTGTAAGTTGAGAGGATTCTACATCACTGTTGAGCTAGATTTGTAAGGTGTTAGTTAGATCTGGGAGTGTAGGGTGACAACCCCTGAGTTCAAAGTCAAGCTAAAGATGAAAAAGTGAGGGTTTTCTAGAGCTGAATGTAAAAATTACATACCTTCATGTATCACAACAATCAAAATAAAGTATTACTGCATCTTTCATTGATGGCTCTAGGTCAGCTTGCCCCTTTGCCAAGTCATTCCCATGTGCTGTAATGCCTGCTATTTTCTAATTTAAAACAAAGCATTTCATACCTAAGATCTTTACCATTATTTCTCTTGGTTAATATTTTTGATGAAGGGTTATACGATAAGGGAGAAAATAACTTAATTGTTCTACAATGGAGAAATACGGGCATGACAGTGGTAATAAACACACAGAGTTACACACCAGATTAGTAATATGAATAACGAGCTCATTCGTCACATGTTAATAAAT
This sequence comes from Fundulus heteroclitus, assembly GCF_011125445.2. Taxonomy (NCBI): domain Eukaryota; kingdom Metazoa; phylum Chordata; class Actinopteri; order Cyprinodontiformes; family Fundulidae; genus Fundulus; species Fundulus heteroclitus. Next base: position 39,956,317 of record NC_046382.1, read on the forward strand.
TCAACTGTCAATGTAATTTTATTTATATACCGTAGTGCCAACACAACACGTGTCATCTCAAGGCACATTACAAAGTCAATTCTATCAAATCATACAGATTGGTTAAAAGTTTTCTAAGGAAAACCAGCTGATTACATCAAGTCATTAACTAGCAGCATGTACTCCTCTTGAACGAGCCCGTAGTTGCTTACACTGTGGGCAACCCAGATGAACCAACTGCACAGTGGGTAGTTGGTTAAATTATGTTTTTGACTTTGCAACAATACCGTGCATGCATGGAGTGACAGTGGAGAGGAAAACTCCGCTTTAATACGAAGTAACCTCCAGTAGAACCAGGCTGAGTGTGAACGGCCATCTGCCACAACGCAGTTGGGTTTGAGAAGACAGAGCAGAGACACAAAAACACAGAAGCTTTGATCCAGGAATGCTTTCTATGCCAGATGGGGTAATGACAGACATGCTACATAGGTGGCCATGTCTAGGAAAGAAACACAGCTAAGCAGATAAGCACTAAGACAGCTTTCGGGTCAAGAGGATGAGAGAGAGCACATGAGTTAGTTGTCGTAAAGGCTCAGCCAATAGCGATTGCAGGGATTCTAGGGTTCTAGCGAGAACCAGGGTTGGACTCAGACCAGATGCATCAGAGCAGACTTGTGCGTTCTTCAGACTGGCCGCTTTCCCAGAATGCACCGCGGCAAGATAATTTTTAGGCTTTTTAGAAATTAAATATGTTGTTTTAAAAAAAAATTCAATAAGATTTATTGCGGTGTAGTATATAAATAGTTTTGAATGTTAAAGAAATGCTAAAGAACTGTGCGTCTCATGACGTCACGAGTACGCTTCTGTTCCAATACAGATATGTGCTGCATGCTCGCGTTCTCGTCAAGTCCGATCTTCCTGTGTTCTCGCCAAGACCGGACTTGACGAGAACGCGAGTACAAGACCTAATTTGCAATAAAGAGACAGAGTTTGGGGAAGAAGATAGCGGTCATTCCTTCATTCACTGAAGCTATTTATGTTTACAGGTTAGTAATGTAGTTTGATTTGGTACTGATTTCGCAATCACATGCTTAGACGTGCCTAGACGTTCACAAAAAAAAAAAAGAGTGATTTCTGTCATAATTGCAGTTAGCGATATTTTAGCTATAACGGTCGTAAAGCAGCCGTTTTAGAGAGGCTACATGTATTTATAAGCTCCGTTCCACTCCCCAACCTAACTTTATTAAGATTACGGTGGTATCCTGACATGTGTTGTGTTTTTATCTGTTAAAAGGAAGAGTGCTTGATATGTAGATGTCATGATTTGGGTTTTGTTTTGGTTTATGTTTATCGTTTGATCAGCTAGTCTTATCTTCCACCTCAGGTTTTGTTTCTGTTCTGTCTGGTTTTAGATTCTTCAGCTTCTGTACTGTTTTAATTTATCCGGTCTTTGTATTTAGTTCTGATCTCCCTTCGGTGCTCTGTGTAGTCTTAGTTTATCTTCCATCTTAGGTTCGTTCTTCGTGGTTATTTATGTTCTAGAGTTGGTTTAGTGTCTGTTCCTTTCCACGTGTTTTCTGTCAGCTTGTTTCCTCATGCAGCCTCTTTCCCTCCCTCTGATTACATCCACCTGTTTATGGTTAATTGGCTCACTCTCTCTCCTTTGTTCTCCTGCCTTTTTAAGCCTCCCTCCTCTGCCACTTCCCTGCCAGTTCATCGTCAATTCTAGTCATGTCAGTTGTGTCTTTCCATGTCAAGTGTCCGGTGAGTTTAAGTTCCACATTTTTTCCTGTACTGTCTACTTCTGGATCATTTAAGTTTGCCACCTCCCAGTATGAGTTTTTTGGACTGCCTTTGTTTGTATCATTTTTGGATTATGATTTTGACCACTGTTTTGCCGATAACTAATAATTAAATCCTGCTTTATCTGAAACCTCTTTGTCTGGTTGAATTCTGGGTCTTCCTGTCTCTGAGCTTCATGACAGTAGAAGTGCTAAGGTTACTCCTAGCTACATGCAATCAGTTCTCATCATAGTTTTAAAAATTCATTATAGATGTTACAACTTTCCCCTACTGTGTAATTCCACTGTACAGTCAGTCATACAGTTATTCAAGGCTTATGAGAGCTTAAAGTAGATTTGGTCATCTAAATATGTCCATATTAAATTATATAATTAATAACATGATTAACTCTTTCAGAATTATTACGATTCAAGGAAATTAGTAGCCTTAAAATGTTGCTGCACTTGAGAAATTGGTGTTCTTTTTATGTGAATCTGTGAGATTTAAATTTATCGTTTAATTATTTTGATTTGGCCTTTTGATGCTGTCACAGCTGGTGGGAGCTGATGCTGTTTACTGAAGTGGATGGTATCTGCTTGTTTTAGAACAACGGAAAGACACTTGGACATGATTGCAAAAAGGAATCATTGTATAATTTCATGATTTCGAGAATTTGCAATAAAGAGACAGAATTTGGGGAAGATGGCGGTCGTTCCTTCATTCACTGAAGCTATTAATGTTTACAGGCTTTCCACTTTGAAGAAAGGAGAAGTGGAGACATCATAAATATAATTTCTTACAATTGTTTCAACCCAGCTGAGACGTGTAACATCTTACTTTTTTCAAAAGTTGTCGTCGGAAAATCCAACATTACGTCACATACCAGAGTCTGTCTGATTGGTTGACGCCCTACGTCCAGCTGCGATAGTTTGGATTTTTCACTTCTTGTGCCAGCTGCTATAGAGCCACTTAACGCGAGTCAAGCCAAACAGGCAGCATGAAATGCACCAAACGTTTCAAAATGCGCAGCACGTCTCGAAGCTCCTTAAGGTGCGTCCACCATAGACTTTGCATGTCCAAAAAAGTCTCTGGTTTGTGTCCAAACCAAAAACGGTTCAGCCAATCCCGTTGAAGTATTTTGGTTTAAGCCGGGACATACTGGTGCGACAAAAGCAAGAACTCCCAAGCCCATGCCCAAACCAACACAAACATGACATTGCAGGAGGTCTCACAAATAGCTGCTGCTCTCACATCTGTTTAGTCAGAATCCACAATTTCATCTTTGAAAGAAAAATAGGAAGAAGTGCCTTGACCGGCTTACCTTCTTGTGGTTTCTCATGACGTCTTTTGGTTATGTTTTAATTTGATACCGTGATTGGCTAAAACCAACATTTGGTAGGTGGCTCTAGGTGTCACGTCGTCCAATCATCTCGGAGAGTTCTGCTGAATGCCCCACCTTTCCCCAAACAGATTCAATAGGAGCAGGACCAAATTGATAGTGTGCAGAACGGAGAGTGCCTCACATTATCAATCTGGCTTACCATGTTAAATTTTATGGCCTATTTCCAATGGGACATTTTTCAAATGACGTCAAATTGCTAAATTTAGAATAGCCTAGTGCACATGCACCACGGCCATATTAGATCTGGACAAACATAGAGCATGAAAGCATGAAAAGTATACTATTGAGTCAAAAGTTAACTAATCATTGGAGCGACAGTGGCGCAGGAGCTAGGGAGTATGTCCTGCAATTGGGGGGTTGCCGGTTTGATCCCCTGTGCTGACCATCTCAGTTGTTGTGTCCTTGACTGATGACTGATTGTAGTACTTTGGGGTCACTGAACTAGTTAAAGCTCTATACAAGTACAAGCTGTTTACCATTTTACCAAATAGAGAACAGATCTATTCTAAATATCTCCTTACCGATATATTAGGGCAACAACAAAACACCACTGCATTGGTATCTGCCGGAGGGACTCCCACTCGCATGATCGAGACCATATGAAGGAAGTTTTTTCATTGATTTTCCTAAACCCTGAAGGATTGCTGAGAAATGCCGTAGTCACTTGCAACTCTTATGAGTTGGTGGTTCTTTGGGGCTTCTTTGGGGCTTCTCCACACTGAACTCTCCCGGATGTGGGGAAAACAGTAAAGGTGGACTCATCAGAGAACAATACATGTTTCAAATTGTCCACAGTCCAAGATTTATGCTCCTTGCACCATTGAAACCGACGTTTGGCATTGGCACGAGTGACCAAAGGTTTGGCTATAGCAGCCCGGCCGTGGATATTGACCCTGTGGAGCTCCTGACGGACAGTTTTGGTGGAAACAGGAGAGTTGAGGTGCATATTTAATTCTGCTGTGATTTGGGGAGCCGTGGTTTTATGTTTTCTGGATACAATCCGGGTTAGCACCTGAACATCCCTTTCAGACAGCTTCCTCTTGCGTCCACAGTTAATCCTGTTGGATGTGGTTCGTCCTTCTTGGTGGTATGCTGACATTACCCTGGATACCGTGACTCTTGATACATCACAAACACTTGCTGTCTTGGTCACAGATGCGCCAGCAAGACGTGCACCAACAATTTGTCCTCTTTTGAACTCTGGTATGTCACCCATAATGTTGTGTGCATTGCAATATTTTGAGCAAAACTGTGCTCTTACCCTGCTAATTGGACCTTTACACTCTGCTCTTATTGGTTCAATGAGCAATTAATGAAGATTGGCCACCAGGCTGGTCAAATTTAGCCATGAAACCTCCCACACTAAAATGAGAGGTGTTTCAGTTTTATTTTCCAACCCCTGTATATTTAATATAATTGGTATTCCAAGGGGAGACACACAGTTACAAGCGTTATCATACACCTCACATAGTATAACCCGAAGTCCACCCGCCCATGCCAGTTGTAAGCTAATGTCTGCTTGAAACCGCCCAGGGCCGCATTTTTTGATAGGATGGCCCGCCCCTCACTGAGTGTCCAGGGAGGGGTAAGTTCCACACACACACTCAGTCACTATGGCGCTTATCTATGGAACTAGCTTTTAATTCATTGGCCAGGTGTTTTTAGGATTTTACCATAAAAACATTAAGAACAATAAAAAGAAGCTTTCAAATCGTAAACCGTCTTGAAGGGTACCCCATTAAACCTCATGTGACTCTTAGTTGCCTGGTATCCCACGAGATGGTTGGGTTAATTTATTGTTATCTGGAGAATCTGTCCTCTTTTCACTCCAAACCACACAGTTTAACCATATTATTTAAAACTTGGGTAACTCTTTACTGCATTAAGAAAAATACACAATTAACACAAAACTGATTATATATTTCCATAACAATTTTCAGTTCATCATTATTAATTAGGATTAGGATTCATAATTAACCCATTCTAATTGCACAACACTTGTTATGAATGTGTAATGGATGACAATTCAGCCAAACACAGAGTTACGATTTAAAAGGTTTATTGAAGAGGATGAGTCGTGGCAGGTGAGGCAGGCAAACAGAACCACACTAGACAGATGACTAATGGCTGATGGTGCAGGTGGGCAGGGATGAGCAGGATAGGTGATGTGGACCTACCTGGGGTGGGAACCACCAGAGACCAACAGAGCGAGTAGCTGGAACTCACAGGAAACAGGCAGACTTGTGCAACACGCAGACACAGGCATCTTTTATCGGAAGAGTCCAGCTAGCTGAGCACATAGGAACTGGTAGTAGCAGGGCACATCACACTGGACAAGATGAGACAAGACGTTCTGGCAGCGAGTAGATAACTGAGGCAGGTATAAGTAGGCATGTGAACAGGTGAGCAGAGTTGACTAATTAGTGCAGCAGGTGGATCTGATTGAGAGCAAGGCGTTGGCTGGAAGGAGACTGAGCTGATTGGATAGTGGCTGGTGGCTGAGAGGTGACAGGCTGAAACTAGATAAAGTCCAAAACAAACAAACCTAAATCATGACAGAAAGATGGCATTATCCTGTGAGCGTTTTGGAAAAATACTAAAATACTCAGTGTTTGAAACTAATGAACTAGCCAAACGTACACTGTCAATTCACCTGATCAGCTCATGTGGTTACTCATTTTCAAACAACTACAAGACATTCAAAGCACTGGACCATAACATCTTCAATGCAGTTTTTCAGTTGACTGAAAATACAAAAAGTAGAAGGAAGAAGAGCCAAAAACAAACCAGGGCCGTAATGCCACCAAAACATAACAATATCATAATATTTATTTTGGGACATAAGCTAGTATATCTGCTGACAGAAATGAAATCCAACTGATATGAAAATGTTTATTTTGAGTTGTTTGAAATAACTAAAACAGATGGTGTTTGTTTAGCTAGGTCATTAACATTCCACCACACCGAGGATTTATCTACTTTTCAACATGCTCTCTGTAACATCGTTCAACCACAGGCAGGGGAATAATTGCTGATAACTTTACTGAATCTTCCATCAAAAACTGCTAACTTCTCTACTACTGGCTCTGAAAATGCCTGTATAGGTGTTAAAACGGCACATTCCTTTCCAGCTTCGGTCGAGTGTGCAAAGCTAAAACAAACAGTAGAGGTTGAAATATGAGAGCAGAAATTATGCATGCTAGGTTTTTTTGCTCTCACAAATTAATTGAGTCCAAGCACAAAATAAATTAGGTAATATGTTTTAAGATCTAGCCTAATTATCAAACCTTAACACTGAGGAAAAATGGCTGCCTATTTAGAAGCTGGATTGTTTTGCACTGGTAATTTATTCTGGGTTAATTTTGTTAACTATATATATATATATATATATATATATATATATATATATATATATATATATATATATATATATATATACATATACATATATATATATATATATATATATATATATATATATATATATATATATATATATATATATAGTTTTAATATATAATTAAAAGGGTGCTTTTTACCATGCCAGAAAAAGTATATCATCTACTGTTTTTTTGTGTCTCACAGCTGTGAAGTTCACATATCACAGATTACTGGATGAAATCAGTCTAAAGTGTGTGATTCAGTCATATTTTGGTGATGAATTGCTAATGTGTTTTCTGGCTGTGCTCGCTGTTGCCACTGCCAGGACTGTCAGAACAAGAGGCAATCACTCCGTCCTGCAGCAGCAGGAATGATGGCTGAATGCGGTTCAGTAGCTGAGTGGATGAACTGGCAACAACGGAGAGATGCTTGTCAGTTTGGCTACTCATCAACATCAGCCTTAAAGGTTTCACCTGATTTGACAATACAGGTACAGGTAGGCAGGAAAGAGAAGTCTGCTTTGTCCAGAGAACATATGAATAACATGAAGAAACATGGGGTCCACTTTGATTTTTCAATCAAAGTCTTGCATATGTTGTTTTTGGCAATGTTACTGATTTCCCTTTCACAAGCGTTTATCTGGAACTTTAGGAGCTTCTTTTCTTCTTCTTTAAAAAAAAAACAACAACTCCTAAATAAGTTGCAAAAAAATTTGTACTTGGAATGTTAGTCAATAAGCCGTTTTCAGCATGGATGATGGATTTTTTCACACAAATAAGCATGACCTGTCTAAGTAACTGGACAAATTGCACACTAACAACACATCATCCTTGAAATTTAAAAAAACATAATGTTTCCTTTCAGAAACAGCTTATACGTGTGTAAATAAACCATCTATGCAGTGAAATAACATACACAACCATTAAGCAAAGATCTCAACCTTCAATCTGTGGGACAAAAGCACCAACCACCGCATCCACTGTAGGCGACATCCAATTAAAGTTTCTTCTTACCGTGACGCAAGTGAATCTTAAACTCTGTGATTTTTAAGTGGAAAGTACAAGTTCTTAATAGTAACTGAAACAACTGTAAAAACTTAATGTGTGAATATGAAAGAGAGGGAAAATACAATACTTTTCTTAGTTGTGTTGAAATTTTAAAAGGTAAAGATGTATTGGACTTCGGAAGCCATCCATCCATCAATCCATCGCTTATGCATACAAGATTTGGGGAAGCTTGTTTTGTGTGCCTATCCCTATTGGCTATTGGGCGAGCGGTGCGGTCAGGACACCAGTCCATCACAGGGAAACAGAGAGATGGAGCACACAGCCATGCACACAAACACATCTTTAGGGAATTTAGAGCATTACAACTGCACCACCATGCAACTTTTTGAAAGGTATACTAAGCAGTTTTCACGTTAAAAATGGTAACGTTTCCTGCGCATCACAGTCTGCGACAAACGTTTCAGAGCTGATGTCACATATGTAAACACTCACAGACTTGGCCGTGCAGTGGTTTTCATGTTGGTGTTGTGATTGAGTGTTTACAACATGTGTGTAATCATTGTTAAACTGGACAAATTCACTGCTACGAAATCTACAGCATCTCCGATTGTTTACCACAGCAACCACACAGCATTCCATGTGTTCTCCTCGGTTTCGAGACTTCAAGGTAAAAGCATCCATGTAACGTTATAAACATTTCACTTGGTTCAGATGCGTTTTGGTTGTTTTCACAAGCCCTGTTGCTCCAATACGTTGAGGTTCAAATTGGAAAGAGCACTTGAAGGTCAGTTGTTTTACACCAACTCTCTTTCCCAATATGGAGGGACCAGGTGGTTGTTTTGAAGGATTCTGATTGGCTGACATAGGTTTTAGCTTTGCTGTGCACTGGCCCCTATGTGCTTGCCATGTTTAAAACAACGCTCAGTGGCGTATTTGTTCGGGTTTTTGTGGATGAGAACTTTTTTGAAAACGATCAAATGTACAATTTTTTTTTTTTTTTATTATACGGAAGAAGTATTTGCTACCGGCTATGTGTGTACAAGGCCTCAGTTTAAATCTGATACTAGCATAACTTCAGCCTTTCCCTGCCATTAGTTTCCTGATTTCCATACAGCTGTCAAAAATGTTGTTGTTTTATGACCTAAATTACAACAGGACAATGGGACACACATGACTAAGAAATGTTTTTTATGAGAAATAACGGGAAAAGCTAAAAGCGCAGGAGGAACCACAGCAACCAGGGCAAGAGCAACAGTAGACTCCAGCAGAGAATAACAGAAACTAAGAGACTTAAATACTGCTGAGTGTGATTAATGAACAAGGAGCAGGTGGTTGATTGACGACAGGGCCAAACTGTGTGGGATAGCAAGCAACTTTAGTGTAATTCAAGAAATGGGAGAAAAGGCTAATAAAACAAACAAGGAACAAAGGAAGGAAACACACAATAAGCAGAATCAAATTTTCAAAACAAGGAGCAACAGGAAATGGACCAGTTGCTAAATAAAACAGGAACTAATAAATACAGAGAAAAAAAACATAACTAAAGACTGCAAAGAGAGCATGAATGAAATACAATTTTACAACCAAAACATGAGAAATCTTAAAACAAAGAAAGTGACTGAATTAGGAAATATGAAGACGGACATATACCAAACTAATGTAAAGTCCAAACGATTATGACATCAGCTGTTTTGTGTTTATTAATTGACTCACCTGGCTCTCCTTATGTAACCTTCCTCCACTAAGCTTACATTTAGTGCTGAGAAGATGATTACCAAAATAATAATGTTGAAGATCTTAAAAATAACTTTTAATTTAGATAATCCGAGTTTCCAAAAATATAAAAAATTTAAAATTTGTTCTTTTGGATAGATTACAAAATCTATCCACAACAACCTGACCCTATATGATTAGATAATTTATTCAATTATGAAATAAATGTGATTAAACACACTTGGTGTTATTTCACAAGCTACATTCTGGCCTAATTACTGTAGACCTGCAGACTGAAGAAATCACTGAAACAGAACCTGCCTTTCCAACTGAAGAGGGCTAAAAGATGTTAAAAATCAGAACATCACTTCATGATCTAAAGAAATATGGTCACTGGCGCTATAGTTGACCAGTGATCCACAGTGAGAGCCATTACTTACAAATGGAGAAAATGTACAATATCAGGGAAACTTCAGCAGGGAGGCTAGCTAATCAAAATAGTTCCAAACGTGTATCAAGGAGTCATCCAGAAGGTCAAAGCAGAACTCAGAACAAGTGGAGCACAGCAGACCCTAATTGCCTTAGTTAAAGTCTGTGTTCACGACTCAAAAATAGGAAAAATTGCCTCCATGAGTTCCAAGTGGAAAACAACTGCTGACCAAAGACAACAAAACTGTTGCCTTTTGTAAAAATAAACTGATACAGAAGTATTGTTGTTGGGAAGGTGTATACCCTGCACCAGTAGAACTCGCACAACATTTCAAATAAAGAACATCATACAGACAGCCAAATGGTTGCAATAGAGAGATGGTCTTGGGCTGAATTGTTTTTGCAGCACCTAGAGAGCATGCATTAATTATTGCAACCAAGAATTCTGCTCTCTGGCAGAAAATCCTGAGGAAGGGTGTCGGGTCATCACTTTACGACAACAATAAGTCCTCCTCTAAATGGTTAACAAAACACACATTAAATGGTTCAGAATTTAAAGAAATAACAAATATTTAAGTTACATTTTGTATTTACTCTGGTCTGATATTAAACCTTGTTATAGTTGACCTGGAACATTTAAAGTTGGCCAAAAAAGCAAAAGTATAAAAAACCCACAAGGGGTCTTATGCTTTTTAATGCCACAGTGCAGGGGCGTAACCATAATCTCAGAAGTGAGGGGGACACATTTTTGTGAGGTTTGTTAAGTGATTTATTATCCTTTTGCACCTCTCCTTAGTGGCTAAAGAGCCAAATGACCACCAACAGCCACAGTACAGCACCAGGGGACCAACCTTAGTTCTTTAAACTATAGCCAGATGTGGAAACATTACCAAAATAATGTATTCAAGTAAAAGTGCAGTTACTATGATAAAATTTTACTTATAGCCCCACCGTGTACTATTTTCACACTAGCCCAGCATCTAGTGGCCTGCTAAATTAATTACAAACGTCCCCGCCGTGAAGCGTGTAATAACTACTACAGAAGCTGTGGCATGTCATGTATGTGACAATGTAAACATGTCCTCAGCGTATTGGTACCAAGCTACTGCTACTAACTAATAGCTACGGTTATTGTGTAAAATGTTTTTTTGGCTTTTTTTTGGCCGTTGACAAGTCTGCTTACTTTTTTCTAAAGTTGATTGTAAATTCTGTGAGTTGTGTTCTTTTGGGCTGGTTTCTGAACGTGCTGTCGTGAAGGAGGAGTATAAACAAGCAAAGACAACCGTAGATCATTCTGTTTGCCGTTTTCTGTTGAAATGGAGGACCATCCATACTCTTTGCCTAACGAGAGGGAAGAAAAAGTAACCAAGAAAAAATAACCGGGAGAAAACGAGAGTCTATATTAGGTATCGTTACCAGGTGGGGATAATTCATGAGGAAGCGGGGATTCAAAACGGATGCGGAGATTGCAGGCTTTCAGTTGGACAGGTAAGTTAATTAAATACAACAGTGAAGTTTATTTTGCCGTTATGTTAGAAACAGGGCAGTGTAGAGCAGCAACTACTCAGTCCTCCCGACAATGAACAGCTCATTTGTTCTCTCTCCCTCTCAGGGAGTATAGAGACAGATAGGAAAGACGCGTATGGATGACAAGTTTGACCCCTTTTGGCTACCAAACTCAGAAATAGTGACACAGCAAGGCACCTCCCAGTGAGTGCACCGGCACCTACGTATATATAAATTACTAATTCTAAATTATGAGAATGCTTTCATTTTTGATTTGAGGTTATTTGACTTTGACAGAATATGTAATCATAAAAGAAATACTCAAATAATAGTAGAAAGTACCTAATTCAAATATTACTTCATATAAAAATCACTTTGTTACTTTTTTATGAGCAGAAGAAAGTCCTCGTGCAATTCACAAAGGAAATATTGGTCTTAAACATCCATCCATCCATTATCTTTACACGTTTATCCCTTGTGGGGTCGCGAGTGGTGCTGGTGCCTATCTCCAGCTGTCAATGGGGCGGCGTACACCATGGACAGGTCGCCAGTCTATCGCAGGGCATGGTCTCAAACAGTTTTTCATTAAAGGAACCATCTCAGCAATCTCCTCTGTCACAACAAACCCTCTGCATTCTTCACATCTATGAAACTTCTCTGGGGTTTTCCTCTTCTTCAGAACCTGGCAGTTATGATCTTCACCCCATCCTTTGTCCAATATATCTACTATCCCAAATCTCATAGTCTTAAATTACTGACTCCAAACTAAGCATTGGATCCTTTTTTTTTTCAGCTTTAGCCGATACGATTTAAAATCACAAGTACCAGATGTCATGTTTCGGACGTATTTGGCCCACATGCAGAGAGACACTTGGGACAACAATGAGCAGTTTAAAGGTTTATTTACAGGAGCGGAGCTGGCTGATCACAGAATTTAAGGCTGAACGGAGCCGGGGTGAGAGGATCTAGGGAGAGAAACAAGAAGTTTAGGCTGGGTTGCGGTGAGAGAAATAACGGACTGAGGGGCGGGGCGCTTACCACAAGGTTCGGGGACCGGACCGGGGGAAGTGGAGCGGAGGAGGAACTTAGCGCTTTCGGCTCTGATGGAGGTTGGTGACTGAGCGGCGGTGAGCTGAGGGAGCAAGGGGAGGTCCGAGCAGCGCCCGAGGTGGTCGAGGACAGCCGGTGGAATCTGGCGAGTCAGACTGACTGGTTTTCCTCTGAAGTCTGGCAAGACGAGTGCATAAGCGCCACGGCTGGATCAAGGCACGGGAAACCTGAGAGGACAAGAGGCACAGATTAGATGCGAGCAATAATCGTTTGACAGACAGTGGCCACACAAGCATACCACTGATGCTAACACTCAGGCATCCACCGGCTGTCTGAGCGCTGCTCTTATGCTCCAGCGCTGACTCGCAGAACGAGCCGCAGGTGTGCGCGCCCCGCCCACCAGTCAGCTGCAGTCACCTGTGGAGAGAGCAGAGGGGACAACGCCAGCAGAGAACTGCATGGCGCTGTCTGCTAAGTTCTGACACCACCCCCCCCCCCCTCAACGGTCGCCACCTGGCGACTCAGAGGAAGTGGAAGGACGGGACGCCAAAAAGGACTCGATCAGGGCAGGATCAGAGACAAAGGAACCCGGTACCCAAGACCGATCCTCAGGGCCGCGGCCCTCCCAGTCGACCAGGTATTGGAAACCTCTACCTCGCCGACGGGAGTCCACGACCCTGCGGATCCGACGCGCCTGGTGGTCTTGGGCGGGAGGAGGGGGTTCGGCTGGAGGGCACAGGTTACTGGAACGTACGGGTTTGATTTGGGAAACGTGGAAAGTGGGGTGAACACGGGAGTGTGAGGGAAGGCGCAGACGGACGGCCGTGGGACTGATTATGGTCTGAATCTCGTACGGGCCAGAATAACGGGGAGCCAATTTACGGTGAGAGGATTGGATGGAGGTGTTCTGGGTGGAAAGCCAAACGAACTGGCCGGGGCGGTAGCAAGGGGCTGGGACCCTCCTCCGATCGGCGAACCTGCGGTTCTGCTCCACCGTTCTTTGAAGGGCCTGCTTGGTCTGATTCCAAAACTCATGGCAGCGGTGAATGTGTTGGTGCACGGAGGAGACGGCAATCTGTCGGACACTGGCGGGGAATAAGGGGGGCTGATAGCCAAGAGAGGCTTCAAAAGGGGAGAGTCCGGTGGCAGAGGAGGTGTGGCTATTATGTGCATATTCAACCCAGGGGAGGTACTTACTCCAGTCCGCTGGGTTGGAAGATGTTAAACAGCGGAGGGCGGACTCCAGCTCTTGGTTCAGCCTCTCTGTCTGGCCATTGGTTTGGGGGTGGTATCCGGAGGAGAGCGTATACCTGGCTCCGAGAGCTGAGGCAAACTCTCTCCAGACCCGGGAGATAAACTGGGGACCACGGTCGGACAGGATGTCTTGGGGTATACCGTGCAGGCGAAAGACATGCTTAACCAGAAGCTGGGCCGTTTGGAAAGCAGAAGGAAGTTTGCGAAGGGGGATCAGATGACAGGCTTTTGAAAATCTGTCCACTATAGTGAGGATGGTGGACATGCCTTGGGATGACGGCAGGCCGGTGACGAAGTCTAACGCTATGTGAGACCATGGGCGTTCCGGGACGGGGAGTGGTTGGAGGAGGCCCGCGGGTGGTCTGTTAGAGGGTTTATTTTGTGCGCAGGCGGGGCAAGCTAGAACAAATTCTTGGGCATCCCTGGACATGGATGGCCACCAGAAGTAACGGGAAAGGAAGGTGGTTGTGCGGCGAACACCAGGGTGGGCGGAGAATTTCTCTGTGTGGGCCCATTGTAATACTCGGGGACGAACAGCAGGGGGAACATAGGTCCAATCAGGGGGTCCGTTGCCTGGGTCAGGGTCAGACTGTTGAGCCTGCTGGATTAAATCCTCTATCTCCCAATGTATCGCTCCAACGGTGCAGGTGGGAGGTAAGATGAGGGCCGGCTCTTTTTCGAAGTCTTGGGGTGCGTGCAGGCGAGAGAGGGCATCAGGCTTTTGATTTTTGGAGCCAGGGCGGTAGGAGAGGGAGATGTTGAACCTGGAGAAAAATAAGGACCAACGGGCCTGTCTTGGGTTGAGCCGCCTCGCGGTCTGTAGATAGGTGAGATTTTTGTGATCCGTCCAAATAACCACGGGCTGCTCGGACCCCTCGAGCCAGTGACGCCATTCCTCAAGAGCGAGCTTTATGGCCAGCAGCTCCCGGTCTCCCACATCGTAGTTGCGCTCTGTCGGGGATAAGCGTCGTGAAAAAAAGGCGCACGGATGGATCTTTTGGTCCCTGCTGGAATGCTGGGAGAGCACGGCCCCAACCCCGGTGTCAGAGGCATCGATCTCAACAATAAACTGCTTCGCAGGATCTGGATGAATGAGGACAGGTGCTTGAGAAAATCTGTTCTTCAAATCATTAAACGCCGAGTCGGCGTCGGCACTCCAGCGGAAAGGGACCTTGGTGGATGTGAGAGCGTGCAGGGGGGCGGCGATCTGGCTGTAACCTCTTATGAACCGGCGATAAAAGTTGGCAAAACCGAGGAAGCGCTGGAGCTGCTTCCGTGTTTCAGGCACCGGCCATTCGATGACAGCCTTGATCTTTTCCGGATCTGATCGGACCCGCCCACCCTCCAGGATGAGGCCGAGGAAAACTACTGAAGGCTTATGAAACTTGCATTTTTCGGCCTTGACGAAAAGGCAATTTTCCAGGAGGCGCTGAAGAACTAGTCGGACATGATGTTGGTGTTCAGCGAGAGTCTTTGAATAGGTCAGAATGTCATCCAGATAGACGAAGACAAAAATGTTTAGAAAATCCCGAAGGACATCATTTACCATGGCTTGGAAAACTGAAGGCGCATTGCACAGGCCGAAGGGCATCACTAGGTATTCAAAGTGCCCTAGTGGGGTCTTAAACGCTGTTTTCCACTCGTCCCCCCGGCGGATCCGAACCAAGTGGTAAGCATTGCGCAGATCCAATTTTGTGAAAATTGTGGCGGACTGCACCGGTTCCAGGGCGGAGGAAAGAAGTGGCAAGGGATATTTATTTTTAACAGTTATTGCGTTCAGCCCTCGATAATCAATGCAGGGACGGAGAGATCCGTCCTTTTTGCCGACAAAAAAGAACCCAGCCCCAAGCGGAGAAGAGGAGGGACGGATTAGGCCAGATGCTAGGGATTCTTTAATGTATTTCTCCAGCGCCTGTCGCTCTGCACGGGAAATGTTATAAAGGCGACTAGAAGGCAGGGGAGCGCCCGGCAAAAGCTCGATTGCGCAATCGTATGGTCTGTGCGGTGGTAAAGATTCAGCCCGGGCCTTACTAAAGACTAATTTCAGGTCATGATATTGCTCGGGAACAAAACTAAAATCTACTGAGTCACCCTCAGCGAAAGACGGCGTGGAAGGGGGCCCCGCAGGGACAGCAGATTGCAAGCAGCGAAACAGACACGTCTGGGACCAGGACTCGACTCGCCGATCGGCCCAATTAAAATGCGGGTTGTGCTTATTTAACCAAGCGAAACCCAGGACGACAGGAGCGTGCTTAACTGGGAAAACAAAAAACGAAATAAACTCCCTATGATTACCGGAGATAACAACCTCAAGGGGCTTGGTCTGCTGAGTTACCCGGGGAAGACTGCCCCCATCCAGGGCAGAAACCTGGAGGGGGATAGACAAAGGAACAGTTTCAATCCCGGCTCGCAAAACAAAAGATTGGTCAATTAAATTAAGGTCGCACCCTGAGTCAACCAGGGCGGATAGAGCAAAATTCTTGTTAGCCGTTAACAGCGTTGTGGGTAAGCAGAGCCTAGGAGATGCGGGGAGCGAAACTTCAGTGTGGTCCGCCGGCCTCCCCTTTACTGACGACGGACCCGCCCTTTTGGCCGAGCAGGACAGGTGTTAACAAAATGCTCAGGAGACGCGCAGTACATGCATAGTTTGTCATCAAAACGTTGCTGCCTCTCCTCAGGAGTCAGACGTACCCGACCCACCTGCATGGGCTCCGGGGGGGAAGGAGGAGTGGCAACAGGGCGAAGGGGTACGCGGTCAGGTGTGGGAGGAGGCGGCCGGTAGAGGACTGGCCTCTCTGCGCGTCCCCTGCCTCGAGTCCTTAAACGGTTGTCTAAACGGATTGTTAACGCGATCAATTCGTTTAGCGTGGCGGGTTCCTCGAGGCGGGCCAGCTCATCTTTGAGTGGCTCGTCCAAGGCTTGAAAAAACACGGTTTTCAAAGCGCGAGCCTCCCAGCCCGCAGCAGCCGCCAGGGTGCGGAACTCTATAGCAAACTCCGAGACCCGCTTGCCACGCTGCCTGAGGGCTAAAAGATGTCGGGACTGCTGAACTGGGTCGAAATCAGCGGAAAAAACCATTTTAAATTCCTGCAAAAATTCAGCAAAAGTGCAGCCGAAAAGCTGACAGTCTGGGAAGCGGGACTCAGCCCATCTTAAAGCTTTCCCAGATAATAAACGTAAAACGAATGAGATCTTTGCCTCATCTAGCGCAAATCTTTGCGGGGATTGGTTAAAAACTAACGAACACTGAAAAAGAAAACCAGCACAATCCTCACTATCCCCAGAGAATTTCTCTGGACTAGGGGCTGAGTTTTCAGGTACAGATCAGGGAGGATCGGCAGATTGAGGCTCAGGGGCACCACTGGATGCCGAGCCGGACTGTAGTGTAGCACGGAAAGTGTCAGATAGTTGACTGATCTGAGCTGCCAGCCCCTGCAACTGATTCTGTGTTGTTTGCACGGCCATGTGGAGGGTCTGAAGCTGCTCCTGATGGGCTGTTAAAGTCGTCCCAAATGCCCCTGCTGGGTCAGATTGTTGGCCTGAGTGTTCTTCTGTCATGTTTCGGACGTATTTGGCCCACATGCAGAGAGACACTTGGGACAACAATGAGCAGTTTAAAGGTTTATTTACAGGAGCGGAGCTGGCTGATCACAGAATTTAAGGCTGAACGGAGCCGGGGTGAGAGGATCTAGGGAGAGAAACAAGAAGTTTAGGCTGGGTTGCGGTGAGAGAAATAACGGACTGAGGGGCGGGGCGCTTACCACAAGGTTCGGGGACCGGACCGGGGGAAGTGGAGCGGAGGAGGAACTTAGCGCTTTCGGCTCTGATGGAGGTTGGTGACTGAGCGGCGGTGAGCTGAGGGAGCAAGGGGAGGTCCGAGCAGCGCCCGAGGTGGTCGAGGACAGCCGGTGGAATCTGGCGAGTCAGACTGACTGGTTTTCCTCTGAAGTCTGGCAAGACGAGTGCATAAGCGCCATGGCTGGATCAAGGCACGGGAAACCTGAGAGGACAAGAGGCACTGATTAGATGCGAGCAATAATCGTTTGACAGACAGTGGCCACACAAGCATACCACTGATGCTAACACTCAGGCATCCACCGGCTGTCTGAGCGCTGCTCTTATGCTCCAGCGCTGACTCGCAGAACGAGCCGCAGGTGTGCGCGCCCCGCCCACCAGTCAGCTGCAGTCACCTGTGGAGAGAGCAGAGGGGACAACGCCAGCAGAGAACTGCATGGCGCTGTCTGCTAAGTTCTGACACCAGATAAAACTGATATTATTTACATTAGTTGTTAAAATATTATTTAGCCTGTTTAAATGTTCGCAGTCTTGAACATAAACCAGATACTGTCCACTTAGTGACTCCTACATGCAGTAATTAGATGCCACTTGGTTAGAGCTAATGATGCTATTTTTAGCTTTAGATTATGTCTGGTGTTCGGTTGGTGTGGCCCGTCCGAATAGCATACTGGTAGTTGATTTTTATAGCCCCATCTGTCAGTTAAGGCAAATTTTTTTTTTATCAAAACAGCATATTTGTAGGAGTATGATGTTTGGATAGGTGCTTGTTTCTTGGAAAATATAGTTTATAAAGGGGTATGCTGTTTTAACAGATTTTAATATTTTTGATCTCGATCAGTTTGGGGCAATGTGCTAAATGCTCCAACAACACCAGGGTAAATTATTTAACACAAGATTAAAAAATTGCTTGACTCCATTTGGTAAATAAAAAGGTGTAGAAAACTTCAGTGTACATTTCTTGTCATCATACAAGGGATGGAATTAAGTAATGTGTAATTAATACACTTATACCCTTGTAGTCAGAGGTATGCCGAAATGATGGTTGGAATTTAACATATGCACGATAATGCAGGTTTAATTGCAGAGTGTGTATTAACCAAGGGCTAGCCTTAAATATATATATTTAAGGCTAGCCCATCAGAACATTGGTATCTATGTTAAAAAGTAACAAAACATTGGCATGTCATGCACTGCTCTCTAAGAAACATATGCATAGTTTCTCAATAAACTCTAAAGCCTTTTTTACTTACCTCTACATGCTTGCATAGGTTTGATGTTGAGATTTTAAATGCAGAGAACTCAATCTCTTTAGTCAAACAGAGTTTAAATTGCATTATAAAGCTGTTGCCCCTTTGTACTAAAAGATAAACTGGTCGCTTAAGTACGACCATGTGTTTTCTTCTTTTTCTTAGTGGTCAACTTTAACAGTAGTTGATGTTTTTGCTAGCACAACTAAAATCCGAGTAATGTGCCTCCATGTTGGGATTTCATAACTCTGACCTCAATCCCAGCTGATGGATGACTACCGTTTCTTCCGGTGATTTGTTTTTCCTTTAGTCAGTAACTGATGTAATTTCAAATATAACTGAGTAAATAAAAAAATAAAAAAAACGCACGTACAAATTGTACTTAATTACAGTAACTTCAGTAAACATAATGAGTCACTTCCCACCCCTGGCTATAGCTAAATATATTATTGAGTTTTAGCTTCCAAACCCTGGTTGAATTGACACAATGACCATCGAACAGGGTACGTAGCCAGATCATTAAGTGCCAAATGACAACACTAAACAAGAAATGTCTCCTCCCTGACTCTGCTCTTTCTATTGTGGCAATAAAGATTTATTTTAAATATGTGGAAAGCCTCTGTAAACACTATCTAGCAGTGGATGTAGCAGAGGTAACAACAACATTAATATTCTTGTTAACTAGTTTAACATGATATATTGCCATTTATTAAGTATCATCATTCAGCTAAGCGGTGCATGGCATGACATTACTCAATTTACAAGGTTTATTTGAAGAACAATGCAACTTTTTTAGAGTTTTACTGGCACTGGCTGGATTGGTGAACATGATTCTGACACAACGGGCAGCTCAGCTCAGCCTATATTCAAACCTGGTCATATGGAACCCCATATTCAAACCAGACACAGTGTAACATTTTAAAGGGTTTTTAAAACCTGGTCAAGGTGTTGCAAGCCCCTGCCTGCGACACCAATTGACCAGGTGTCTTAGGCAGAGGCAGACCTGACCCGAATCAGCCAACGTGTTCCCAGCGGGACAGAGAAACCCGGGGAGCAACCTTAACCAGGCGGTGCACACAAACTCTAGTTAAACCAACTAGCAAGGGCAAAACGGGAACAGGTCCATAGGACCAACAGGCTGAGTGACAAAAACACTGGGGAAAAACACATGCAGGCAGCGAGACAAGACATTCTAGCAGGGAGTGGTGAGTGAGACAGGTATCTAAATGCAGAGAAGCAGGTGGAGTGACTTGATGATAATTAGACAGCAGCAGGTGGAGCTGATTGTGATACTGAGGGGTGGCTGACCCCTCATTATCACATGCTCCTTCATCCGTGCGTTCTCCGGTCATAAATTAAAGCTATTCAATTCAATTCTGTGCTACGACATGATAGAGAACCCTCCTCAGTTGTCTGTCAGAAATATGGATTGAGCCTATTTGTGACGGATGACGGAGCGAAATGTGTCAATTTCTGAAAATCAGATGCACCAGACAGGAAGTCAGAAACAGGAAGTGTAAAGCAGATCTGGTAATATTTCAACATAAAGGAGGACGGGGGTGGGGCTGAACGGACCCAGTTTGGATTCCTGCGGGGCATATCCTGCTGTGAACAAACAGCGCACAAGGAAGGTAGTAAGTGAGAAGCTGGTTTAAGTGGAAAATTATCAATCCAAAAAAGACTAAACAAACCCCCAAATCATGACAATATGCTAGTGTAAAAAGCACGGGAATCTCCAGCCGTCATACATTCCAGGAGACAATTTCAGTGTCACAAAGATGAACATGATTTTCATGAGAAATAGGCTAATCAACCCCAGAAAAAAAAAGCAAGTAGTATGCCTAGACTCTTGACTCTGCGATGTTTACACAATGTGTAAATAAATATGTGTTTTCATGCCGAAAAACTTTTTTCATACATGGTATTATGTATTAATTATTTTTCATTATTTATTGCTCTTTTTCACTTTCTCTCACACCCATATATGATCCTAAATTAATCATCTAATCCTGAGCTTTCTGTGCACAACAATAATTTCTTCATAGTTTTTGCACAATGTTTATATCTACTTTCATACAAACTGTTTCTTTTAAGCCTGGAAAAGTGTTTTCAAATTTTCAGGTGATTTGTGTCTTACACTTTGCTTGCAACCGGGCCAGGAGCTTAATATCCTTGAAAGAGAATCGTTTTGCACAGCTTCTTGCATGTGCTGACACTGTAACTCCAGGGTACTTCATTCAGCCTTAGTCAAATACAGAGATAACAAATTAATAAGCATTAAAGTATGGTTTATGGGTTAGGTTTCTGCAATGTTATCACTGCATAAAACCTCATTTCCAGAACCAATCTCTACTCAAAAGTGTGATCTGCACCACATAATCTACTTTCAGCAGTTATCACCAGTTATTGCAACCGTAAACTGCATGAAATACAGGCAAAATTGCTCCCTCTGCCTTTACTCCTGTCGGCTCCTGTGTCAGCCCAGAGTAGAAAAGACCCAGCCAATATGGCAGCAACACAGGATGCGCTCCAGCACGTAATGAGGCGTCTAGTATATTTTGTTCTATAGGTAGGAGTGTGTGAATGTGGAGAGGGAGAGGGATGTTTCAACCGGTTATACTGACAGTGTCTGTAGCACGCAGTGCAAGTGGGTCTCTAACGTGTTTATCGTCACTTATTTTAGTGCCCAAATAAGCAGCTTCACTTTCAGAAACAAGCCAAAAAAACGCATTCTGCGACTCACAGAATTTACAAGCGACTTTAGAAAAAAGAAGCCCAAAGTTGCTTATAATAAGCAAACTTTGCAACCCTGATCTGCGGCATTACACTTCAAAGTCCGGCTATTTGCGCCGTGATCCAGGGACCAGTTTACTTTCCAACACTCTATTCTCCTCCCAGAGATGACTGGATGAGCTGCTGTTCGTCTTTTTATTAATCCTTTTTTCTTCATTTCATGTCGGTCATTTTTCCAAATACGACCACTTTATACAAGCAGGCAATCCCAGTAAAATGCTGACAGGTGAGTGTACATTAATATCAAACAGACAAAGTTAGTATATTGACTGGCAAGTAAACATAAAAATAAGCAGATTATAATTAATTGAATTGAATTGCTTTTATTGTCCCCCATGCGGGAAATTACATTTCAGTACAACCTATCAAGAGAAAGACAAACATGGGTTGACAGGTCACTGAGGCCTTGCTGCCCTTTTCAAGGCGCTGCCTTTTGCAGAATATAGAAAAAAGTACATTGGGTGGGTTGAGGGAAAAATGTGCATTTCTTGCACTGGCTGTTATCAGGAGACAGTAGGAGGATGCAGATAAAAACCCTCAGCACAAAAAGCAATATACACATGATATCATAAGCATAACGCTTGGGTGGGATCGGTTCACGGGTGAAGGGTCTCCCAGTCCAGTTTTCCCAAGTGAACAGGGCGTCTGTGCGCATCCAACCAAGGTTTCCTGTTGGATGAGAGATCCTCATCTCAATAAGATGAGATCTCCATCACATCTTATTGAGATGAGAATCTCAATAAGATGACTGAAAACATTTTGATGCTTTGTGAAAGTGAATAAATTTCACTAGTTTTTATCACTGATTTCTTTCATTTGATCGCATTTGTGTGTTTTATTTTATTTTACTATCAGCCAATCAGAGCTCTTCAAAGACAGTGTCACACCTAGCAACGTGGTCAACCACAGTTCCCCACTAAGATAAGAATTTCTGTAGCTCTCTGAGAGGACTCAGAACCTCTGTGAATATGGGCACTGATGCCAGATAGGTGACTGAGGAGGGTACTGGTGGAAAAGGTAACTGACATTATGAGATAATTGAGCTCAGACCAGTTGGATAGCAGATTACATGTGGTCTTCACGGGGTCAACAGTAAGATCTCTATTGTGGACAGGAAAGTGGCTTTGGACTAATGCAGCGATTTCAGGCAGCCTTTAACGCGAGCGTCATTACGTGACGGAAACGCACATGTATGATGTGAGTCAAATCCGGGCTTACAGCCTTCTAAAAACGAACTACAAAGTGCGTACTCTCTTCTCTCCGGACATTATTGCTGATTTCCATAAGGGGGCTGTGCTTATACGTCATGTCCCGCAAAGGATTGTGGGATACCTTGAGGCTTCTTAGTACCGGTAAGGGACATCGCGGGGTTCCTAGGCAAAACTAGCCGTGGGAGGAAGCTTACAGGCTCCTTTTCCTACTTCCTTCCTTACTGACTACACTTTCCAGACGCACTTACACTTTGGCTACAGAGTGCTTACCCAATAAGGATATTCAGATGGAGCCTCGGTCTCTTTAATTGGGTCCTTCTAAAACCTTATGACAGTAGTTGGATGAAAATTAATGAATTTGGCCATGTTGATTATTGTTACATTTGTAGGAAACAAATGAAGCTAACAAACCTGAGAAATCACCCAAACTATTGCAGCATCTGTATGGTGTTTTGTGGGTGTTTTGATTCAGGAGGGATTGGCACATTTCACAAAATAGAGGGCATGATGAGGAACAAAACACTTTTTGGAAATATTGAAGCAATATCAAAAGACATCAGGCAGGTTGTGCAATTTTGAGCACAAATGCGTCTTCTAGAAAGACATAAGCCTTCCGCAAAATTAGTTACAAAGTTGCTGGTTCCATAAAAAATGTTATCAGAGCAAAAAAGATGTTTGAAAATAAGCTGGCCTAAAAAACAGACTAAATGTTAGTCTGGGTTAGATGTTTCACCCAAATCATACTGTTTAAAAGGCAACCGTATAAAATATAAAGGAAATGCATGTGAATTTGTAAAGCTGAAAAAGTAGAAATAGTCTCTGAAAATGGTCTCTCTTTAAATTCTGGCCTGTAGCAAATCCTATCTGACCCAAAAAGGAAAGGTTTAGTCTAAATTAATGTCAGACTTTTGACTTTCCTCGATATTTCCCAGACAGAAGTTACTGTATTGTTGCCATTTTTGCTCTCCAAAAATCCTTGCCTCAATGTGCATGCCAATGCTCACATATTTACTTTACATTGAGCAAGCTCTGCACTGGTGGCAACATTACTATATGGTGCCCTCCTGTGGCATTTACTGAACACTGTTACCAGCCCCAAAGATTTCTTTACAGCTATTAAACTCCTTCTTTTGAATTCGTTGTGATCTAGAAAAAATATTTCAGTTCCAGTATTTAGCAGCAGTTTCATTACATGTAGACATTTTCATCTGAGAAGATGTTTTTGTACTCATTGCTAAAACACAAAGACAATGATTTCACAAAATACTTTTAATTAGACTGATTTAATTTGCTCTCTTTTACATCTTCATCTTAATGTAAGAGTGAGGAAAAAAAGGTTATGTGCCTGTAAAGTTTTGGTTTCAGCTGAATACCTAATTGTCTTTAGGAAAAACAAACAAGAGAAGCTTATCCTGCAGGTGATAGATGTGCACTGCATGCACACACATCCACACAGAGGCTATTTAGAAAGACAGCTTCTCTTAAAGCCGTAATCCAGAGCGATTGAACTGTGACATCCTCAGCTAAAGCCTCACAGATGACGCTGCAGAGCTCACTTTCTCATTTAACTTTTGTTCCCTGCTCAGCTTGTCCTCCTCGGACTACACTCTCCAAAAATGACTCCAGACGTGCACTTCTGCCGTTTGTCCATTTCAAGTATGACAAGAATAATTCTGACGAGGTTTCCGAGAGTCAGAAAATAAACCTGAGGACTCGCATCGCGTTCTGAAAGAGTGTGACATCTGTGAGGCTCTGAGATGTTAATGATGACACATAAAGTGGATACTTCTTGTCCTACGCTCTGATTGGTTGATCTGAAGCCATTGTTAAATGCCCAATAAACGAACACCTGCGCCCGCATAAACGTTAATTTAAATGTTAATGCGTCAAGAGAAGATCTCTGCATGCATCTGCGTGGAGCTTTGTGGAGGGGATGTGATTTTTACTTCAGGATAAGAAGGGGCTGGTATTGTTTTTGCTTTTACAGGCTTTGGAACAGAGATGCATTTGGACAGTTTCTGCTTTTTATGAATGTGAACAGGGGTTTTGGACCTCAAACAGCCATTACCCTGAGTGTGTGAAGTCAGTCTCCTTTCACATCACAGTACTGCAAATTGTTCTGTGTTGACATCACCGATTGAAGGTTTCACTTTCTGCACTCTCTGACTGTGGGGGTGGACTCTACACCCCCCCCCTCCTCCTCAATTACATCAAAACACAGATTGAAGGAAGAAGGAGAGATGGAGGTTTGGAGGAGCACAAAATAAAACCCACAAGAGAGCACAGTTATTTAAGAAGAGAAGCCTTTGTCATTAAAATCCTGTTAGCTGATTTAAGATCAGGGTAAAGCTCGCTGTCAAGTGGGTTTCTGCTCTTTATTGCTGGTCTAAAACAGTAATAAGAGCGCCGTAATAAAATGACTGAAGTGTTATATACTGTACAGCTGGAATCTAAAATCTCTCATGGACTAACAAAACAAGCAAGGAGGAACTGCCGAATGATTTGAAAGAACTGACTGCATGAAAAATGAGACGAATATGTTCCCCTGACATGAAAAGACTGGCGTGAAGCAGAAGGCAGTACATACAGTCGCACAGTCTGACAGGGAAATTGCAAAGTGCAAAGTCAAGAGTGTGGAGAGCGAGCTGGTAGATCAAAGTGTGTATTTACCTTCAGCTCCACTGACCTGACTTAAATCCCATCGAAGGTTTGCACTGTTGGGGAAACAGTCATTTCAAATCAAAGGTTAAACTCATATGACTCTCCACAGGCAGCAACCTCTTCTTCCTCTTCAAATGGTAAAAATCGGACTGCTCGGTTGTTGTGTTTTGTAGCTTTGGAAAATGTTTAAATCTGCTTATGTGGTATGTAGAAGAAGAAGTAAAACAATATTTTCCTTTTTAAGTATAGTTTTATTGACAAATACACTCAACTGCCACTTTATTAGGGACCGCATACAAAGACATGGCAGCAACTCAATGCCTTTAGAAATCTGGCCGTAGTAAAGTCAACTTACTGAAGTTCAAAGTGAACATCGGTAGAGGAAATAGACACAATTTAGGTGCCCTTTGAACATGGCATGGTGGTACGTGACCACACCGGGTGCCACTGCTGTCAGCTAAGAGCAGAAAATTGTGGCTACAAGTCACACAGGCTTGCCAAAATTGGACATCAACAGATTGGAAAAGCATTGCTTGGTTCATTGAGCCTGAATTTCAGCTATGACATTCAGATAGTAGGGTCAGAATTTGGAGTGAATAACATGAAAACAACCATCCTGCCTTGTATCAAAAGTTCAACTTGTCTCACCCCGACATAGAGGTAGTGGAGAGTCCCTGGCCGTTGGACGCATCCAACATTCCTCTCCCGCATCCGTCAAGGTAGTGAGTGGAAGATTGGTCATGCCCTTCGGACTAACCAATGCATCACTTCTGTGACTTATCTAACAAGGAAGGTAGAGAAATGTGATTTCCACCCAGCTTCAGTCACCTTTCTCGGTTTCATCTTGGAAGGCTCACAGATTTGCGCCAACCAGGACTATAGTAACAATAATAATAATAATGATAATGCATTTTATTTATAAAGTGCCTTTGATAGCACTCAAGGACACTGAACACATTTGAAACAAACCAAATACCAATACGACAACAAATCATGAATAATCTAAAACTAATAGAAAATAAAACATGTATAGAGAGTGGACAGCTTTAAAAATCTAAGTTTTGAGGCGACTTTTAAAATGGGGAAGGAAGTCAACATCGCAGATGTCAGGACGTAGTTGATGTGCTGTTGTAGAATAGGATTAATGTGTTGGAAACAGGAAGTTAGGGTGATGATACGGGCATCAGAATTCTGAACCAATGGAAGTTTATTCAGGGTTTTCTGTGGGAGACCATAGAGGAGAGAGTTACAATATTCAAGACGGAAGGTGGCTAAACTATGAATAAGGATAGAGGTTTAGTCGGGACTGAGGCAAACACGGAGGCGGTTTATGCAGCGAAGGTGAAATAAGCAGAGCGAATAATGTTACTCATGTGGGACTGAAAGAAAAGGGTACTATCGAAGAGTCTTGACACCAAGACTTTTTTCCTGAAGATAAGGGGAGATTGAGGAACTTTTAATAGTTGAAGAAAAGTTAGGGTGCCGGGTTCGATCCCCCGTTCTGGCCGTCTCAGTTGTTGTGTCCTTGGGCAAGACACTTCACCCGCATTGCCTGCTGGCAGTGGTCAGAGGGTCCGACGGTGCCGTTGGTGCTGTCTGCTTGCCCCAGAATGTCAGTGACTGACTGTAGTGTCAATCGCTTTGGAGTCATTGGAGACATCATTGGAGTAACAAGCCATTTACCAAAAGTTATTGTCTTTAGAGAGGGTTAAATTGGTACCAATGAGAATAATTTCTGTTTTTATCAGAATTGAGTTTAAGAAAATTTGTAGTGAACCAGGACTTTATAGCAGAGAGGCAAGAGGAGAAGTGAGAGGGAGGTAATGTGGCAAATGGTTGGCAGGGTAGGTAAAGCTGGGTGTCATGAGCATAGCAGTGAAACTTCATATTGGTATGATATGGAGCCGAGGTAGAGGACATAAATAATAAAAAGGAGCAGGCCAAGGACAGAGCCCTGGGAGACACCAGAAGTTACAGGATAGTGAGTGGAACTGAAGCCTTTCAATTGAATGAACTGAGTACGGCCAGTTAGGTATGAACAGAAACACCAGAGGGGTGTACCCAGGGCCGGATTTAGGAGGATGGGGGCCCCTGGGCTAGAGTCATATTCATATATATATATATATATATATATATATATATATATATATATATATATATATATATATATATATATGCCCTCTGAAGGATTTTTTACAGCCCCCGGTTCTCAATAAAAGCAGAGGTGGGTGCAATGAACAATTTTCATCTTCTAGACCAATGTTTTTACAGAGAACATCTTGAAAAATATGAAGAACAAAATACAGATTTCCATTTATTTATGACACTTTTGCATTCAACATCTTTGTAGGAATTCAAACCACAAACACAACCTACATTTACTCAAACGCAAACCAAATAAGAAAACAATACTCAACCCTGAAAAGTTTGAAACTTTGAGCCTGTCTTATAATGCAGACATGAACTGTCTTTGTTTTGTATCTACACTTGTTTAAATTTTTACTTTCATTTAGCAGATAAACTTTAAAAAAGACCAAGTTTGTTTTCAAAATTATTTTACAGCCCCAAAGTTGTTGTAACATAATATTAACCCTCATGTCAAAAAGTTTGGACACCACTGCCCTAACCAGTAACACCAAGCCCTTTCAGTAATGAGTGAAAGGGTTATCAGAAATTTAAGCCTTAGTCTGATATGAAATTTGAAAAGTTGCCCACTTTTTTGGATTTTTTTTTGCTGGAGGTTTCCCTTGACGCTCCTCCTCCCCAATGCGTAAGATGCGTCAAAAGTGTACCAATAACAAGCAAGCATTCAAGATGGACGTTTGCCAGAACAAATGGCGTTCCGCGAGCGAGTTACTTTTAGAACGTGGCGTCATAACACGTGGTACAGGTAGGGCAAATATGCGTTTTCCTCCACTCTTTCGCTGTACATTACCCTTGGTTTTACTCAGTAAAACTACTGCTTTTTCTAAGTCTAAGATGTTTCCTAACCATTGTTTTTAAACATTGTTGTTATGGAACGTGCAACAGCGACTCGAGGTACGCTGATAGGCCGGGCGGGGTTTGCGCACCGCCCGCCAGCCGGCCAGCGGGTGCCGCACGGTGCCGGCAGGCGCTTTCCATTCACAAAAATAGAAAACATCCTTCGGGCCCCCCGAAATGCCGGGGCCCCGGGCTGCAGCCCCGGTAAGCCCCTGCTAAAATACCTATAATGCCAATCAAAGAAAGTCTCTGGAGGAGGAGCTAGTGTGAAATGGTATTGAACACTGCACTCAGATCAAGAAGCATCAGGAGGTAGAGAAGGTTGGAGGTTGACACAACAATCATCAGCCACATTAGGAATGGTGATGAGTTGGCCTGTTGGTTGGGAGGTTGATCCGCTGAATCTATGGTGCAGCCAGAACAACCTGGAGCTTAACCTCTTAACTGTCCCCCAAAATGCTAAAAACACCTAAAAACAGTATAGGCTACCAAAATTCAATTAGATGCTGTTCACGAACCCTTTGGAGTAGAAGCAAAAGCTTGGTGTCTTAAAAGGTAACACTTTAAATGAGATAGTTTCGGAAATGAGCTATGGTACATAACATTGCATCTGGGGAAACTGCACATCTACCCAATTGGTCAAAAGAGGTGTCAATCAAAGGAGGAGGGCTTGGACAACCATTTTGAAAACAGTGTCTTTAAAATAGAAGCCTCCAGTGCAAAATACAATGCTTAGAAGTCAGAAATATTCATAGTCTCAGTATTTAAATCCAAGCTTCAATATTTTAAGGTGTCCCCCTTAAAACCATAGGGATGAATGTGGACTTCAGGAGGAGCCCACCCACTCTGCCCCCAATCACCATACTCAGCAGTTCTGTGTGTGCTGTGGAAACCTTCTGGGATTCACAATAACCCAGGACCTTAGGTGGGAGCCCAACATTGTCACCATCATAAAAAAGGCCCAGCAGAGGATGCATTTCCTGTGTCAGCTCAGTAAGATCAACCTGCCTAAGGAGATGCTGAGCCACTTCTACTCACCCATAATCCAGTCTGTCCTCTGCTCATCCATCACTGTCTGGTTTGGATTTCACACCCAAAAGGACAAGGCCAGACAGCCACAGACAGCAAAAAAGATAATCGGTCCTACCCTGCTCTCCATTCATGACCTGTACATTTCCAAAGACAGCAAATGGGTAAGTAACATCACTGCAGATCCAGCCGCATGTTCCAACTACTCCCCTTTGGTAGGTATTCCGTATGCCAAAACCAACAGAACAGGAACATTTTCTTTTCTACAACTCAGTATTCTAATGAACGGCTGTCAAAAGATTAATTAACTATAAATTTTTACTGTTCATATATTCATATCGTATATACTATATACCAAATCCACCTATTTCATGCACATAACACTGTATATAATACTCATTTAGCATTCTCCTTCTCTGCACTTAACATGTATGTTTGTAAGGGTACGCGCACCCGTACGTCACTTTCACTTCCGAAATGTATTAATAACAATGGAAATTATATTTAGTCCTGTATTCTTTTCATTCTGCTCATTGGACCATTACAAAGTCGTCTTAATTTGTCTGCTTGTTTATAGTATGTTCATATGTGGCTTCTCTACTGCAGATTGTATAATAATCACAATGTGAGAGCATTGTACAATCCACTGTCAAATTTCTTGTGTGTGTACACATACCTGGAAAATAAAACTAATTCTGATTCTGAAAGAAGCGTCATAAAGAAAAGGCCTTTTTTTGCCTTACAGAAGATGCTCCTGTTTCTATAATGGTTAATCTACAGATCCCCTGTTGAGGACCATAATGTAGTCTTAAAAGTGCAACTTTTGGAGCTGAATTCTTTTCCCTCAGTCTTTTGTTCTGTGGTAGATCAGACAACAACATGGGGGAAGCAGCTGAACTGATTTACTAGGGAGCCTCATGCGAAGATACAATTGTATATTATTCATTGGAGCTTTCAACATACATATTTGTTGTGAGTCTGAAAGGTTGTCTTGCTACTTTTGCCTTTTTTAAGTTTACTCACTGTCTGATGGATCCAACCCACACCCAGTCACTCACTTGGTCTGTTGCTGGCCTGAAGGTACGCACTGAAATCAAAGACTCTGCAGTCCATCCAGAGTCACCATGGGACTCTTGGCTGCATCTCTGATCAGTGCTCTCCTTGTTCAGCCTGTAAGTTTAGGTGGACAACCTTGTCTAGGTAGGTTTACAGTTGTGCCATACTCTTTCCATTTCCAGATGATGGATTGAACAGTGCTCCGTGAGATGTTTAAAGCTTGAGAAATCTTTTTATAGCCTAAGCCTACTTTAAACTTCTCCACAACTTTCTGTCTGGTGTGTTCCTTGGACTTCATGATGCTGATTGCTCCCAATATTCTCTAAACCGAGGTTGTCACAAAGCTCCTGTATTTGTGCTGAGATTTGGTTACACACAGGTGGACTCTATTCATTAGCCATCATCAGGCAACTTCTGAAGGCAATTGGTTGTACTCAGACAAAAGGGGGCTGAATACTTTTGCACACCACACTTTTCAGTTTTTTATTTAAAATATTTTTTAAATCGTGTATAATTGTCTTTTTACTTCACAATTGTATACCAGTTTTGTGTCTTTCACATAAAATTCCATTAAAATATATCTATGTTTTTGGTTGTAATGTGACTAAATGTGGAAAAGTTCATGGGTATGAATATTTTTTGCAATTATATACACACACAATTTTTTTAATGGTTTCATTGCCATTCTTTACAAATGACTAAGTTATTCTAGCTCATACAGTGTATAATGGTTTAAACAATGGATCAACGGTGATGTGTAGCACGTTCTGGTAACCGTATTTGTTTTCATATAAGTGAGAATGAGTGATCATAAACTAGAATAATGAGGATACAACATATTGGTTGTCTATTTGTTTAAAAAACAATGTGTGAAAGTGAGCCAATGTCTGTGACCCAGTCTAACACTGATACATGCACTGAAAATAAACAAGTCAGAAAATGTGCAGAACAGTTGCCAATTAATCGTGTATTTTTCTTACCCCCGATACTTTCTCTGGATACTCCTGAATCAGTGTTTCTGTCTCCTTTCTGTAATCTCTGCAGCTACACACTTGCAACAGATGGTGGCTTATCCTGCGCCTGGTTCTGGTTCTGTTGGAAACTTCTTCCTATTGTAGGGAGTACTTCCTTTTCACTGCCACCACATGTTCACAGAGAACTCTGCTGAGCAGATCAGCTTGTCTGAACCTGAACTCATTAAAAAGTCATTGATCCAGACAGGTGCAGCTTAATAAATTAAAATATCAATGATTCATTTATTTTAAAGTTTCAATCCAAAATGTAAAACTCATATTATATAGATTCATTATATACAGTGACAACCCAGCCTCACTGAAAAATGTGTAATAGCCCCATTGGTCCACAAGGGGAAATGTGGTATAGTCAATTCAGAACGATGAAACTTTTAGTGAGGAGTATGCATAATATTTTCATAATCTTTGTTCAGGGAATACAGACAATCTTTCATTTATTACTTTCACCAGAGATTTCAGTGTGTTCTCAGAAAAACGTGAGAATGTTACATTTTCTACCATTGTTATAGTGGTTGCTATGGACGCAGCAATTAAAAGTTACCAACTTGCGTTGACATTCCCCTTACATAACGTAAAACAACATTTAAAGAAAACATCTGCAGTTATATGCTTTTTTAATGATATATTTTCATAATCTTTGTAATGTATTCTTTAATTGAATTTAGTGGCGTTTTAAAAAGGTAAATGCACAATACAGTAATAATGTTATTTTCACACAATAAGTAATTCAAAATAGCCCTTAAGTCAAAGTGTCTCTGCAAATGTCTTGAGCACATCTTTGTCTGTTGATGCCACTGGTATGGAGCTGACTATACTTTGCATGACAAAGTTTGTGGAAAGTCAAAGATTTCAAGGCCAGGCTGTTTCCTGTTAAGTATAATTCTGCCCAAAACATTATACCTCCAACTGTTTTACACATTAAAATCTAACTTTACACATTTAGCACTGGTGTCACTGATATTCACAAGGCTAAGACGGATGCACAGATTCCACCGCAGACACTCAGGGGTAGTGGGGAGCCTTCACACAGACACAAAATGAGAACCAATACCACTATGTTTATATGTGAGTGTTACGTTAGATGTACGGCTCTCCTGACAGGAATGACGTAGATCAGGGTCTGGTATGGGTAAATGAGGATGTTGGGATGATTTGCTTGCACACTCAGGAAAACCGTAAGCACACCTTAAAATCAAGGGGAAATAGGTAATATGAGAGTCTAGATGTCATACATGCAAATTTAAGTCTAGAATTTGGCCAAATTTGAAAACTAAGCATACATTGTGCAGTAAAAAGTAATTGCTTACCTATCCAAATAATGGAGATCAGCTGTTTTTAATCACGGTCAACTGTCAATGGTATGGTATATATTACATATCAGACACATCAATGCTGTACTTCTTGCTATTAATGTCATTAATATTTATAGAATTCTATCTTTAAACGTTGAATTTTACACTGTAAATTCAGGGAATGATCACAGACTGAATGAAACACAGCTTTGGTTTACTTTGGTGACAGAAGCTTCCGTAGCTCTGGCCTACACCACTGTAGAACGAACCACCCTGAAATTTTTGGCTAAACTAATTTGATAGTTGTAGAAAGTCACTGAGTCTTTTTATCTGCACAGTACATAACTGGGTCCAGATTCACAAAGATTCTCAGAGTCCTCTCAGAGAGCTCCTAGCTTAGCCAAAAATTCCTACCAAGGAGTTTTTGGTCTAAGAGCGACTGAGATCGCTGCTGAGAGTGACTCTGAGTAAGGAAATGACAGAAATGTTTATTCTAGTGAGGGGGTGTGGTTGACCCCCAGTGCTAGGTGTGATGATGTCTTTTAAGAGCTGAGATTGGTTGATGTCTTAGATTAATGCACAAAGAAATATTTGTGACTCCATGTCCCAGCAGGGTTTGCAGTTGATCTCTTATGCTGTGCACACGCTCCTCCTACGCAATATAAAAGCAGGGCGCTCACTTCAAACTGAGGTCTTCTTGCTCTGTAACGTCCCTGGGCGTTGCTCTCTGAGAGCACATTTGAACAGGGTTCGAGAAAGTTGCTGGCAAGTTCTCCTTCCACTCGCCTCATTCCTTCGAAGAAGAAAGCTCCGTGCAGCTTTGAAATCCAGCTGTGTGAACCCAGCTGATTTCCAACTTTATTCTGCTCAAAGACAGAGCCCTTAAGTAAACCCTGGTGCTAGTTTTCCAAGGAGACAAAGGCATCCTGGGTTTTCCCCCCTTCAGGTCGACTGACTGCAGTTTTCATAGTTTTTGCTTCCTAAATTAAAGTAAAACTGGGTTGACCAGCCGTCAGAAGACAGCAACAAGTCAATTTGTTATATTTTGTTGCTTTTCTTTCTAGCTTGAGCGGAATAACACAGGTTTCAGAAACGGGATGGTCCTAAGCCATCACTGTGTGTCTGAAGCATTGAACCGTTGCCTCAGACTAAGAGCTGATGTTTTTTTTTTTGTTTGTTTTAGTGTCTGTGTTTGAAATAGTCCATAAACAGTCCAAGGCCTTTGGGATTACAAATCCTTTGTCTTCCTTGCCCGGGTTGTGAGCTCATGGTCTGCTGTTTTTATGACTCTTTGTTCTGGGAAGCTAGTTAGCAACTGGATGCTAGTCCATGCTTGCCTCCCTATGAACACAGTTGTGTTTACGACCTATTGTTCTAGGAGCTCGCTATTAGCAAACTGCTATACTCACATTCCTATGAATACTGCCTAGCTCTCCCGTTACAGTGATTAAAACCTTTATTACTCTATGTACAGACCTCTCAACTTTTATCAAAAGTTAGGAGTGAGATTATGCTAATTTGGGGGCGGTGCTTGTTTGGGGGCGGGGCTAACCGGACCCTGGAAGAGCCGGTGGAGTCAACTCCATCTCATTTTTATCCCACCAGACAATGAAGTAGACATGTATTACTTGTGTTAAAAAGAGAAAGAGACGTATTAATACTTTATTGTTCAGTTAATGGATTAAAACATAAATAATACACAATTGTTCAAATAATACTGATTAAAATAAGTAGTTTTAAGTTATTGGCCGAATTACTACACTGTTACACATTCATCTATGGGTTGTTTATCATTGTAAATCTATAACCTGATTGGTGATTCAGGCTGAGTTTCATCAAGCCTTTATGATCCCCTCAGCAGCAACACTGAAGCACACAGAGGTTCCCGCTGCGTCTTTACGCACGATCCAGCTGCTGATGTCTCCCTCCTTTCAGCTCAATGCACTTCTAGACTGTTACAGTTTATAACATTCTCACCACCTTTCACAGCGACAGGTTTCTCAGTCAGTCGCCGCGCTGACCAGACAAATTTCTATTGCTCTCGTCAGTGCGCTCTGGGCGCACTGACGCCCAGAGCGCAGCGCTCCGAGGGAAAGGAGGGGAGGGAGAGGAGCAAGCGCGGAGGCACAGAAATACGGTGTAGTTAAAAAATGCAGAATTAATCAAAACGAAACTTATAAACTGACCAAGTGGCGTTTTAAACTGCATCTGGTTAGCAGAACTGTTTTATGATCCAGCGATCAGCCATGACTGGTTCTGAATGAACCGGTCATCTGGCAGCAGCTCCGCCCCCTCCCCTCCTGTGTACGCGGTACAGGACCTTACCGGCTCACTTTCACCACTGTTAAGACTAAAATTATTCATAATTCTGATCACTCTTCCTGCTGCTCTGTTAACACGAACTGCAGCAGGAATTACTGATGGCCACAAGCTGTGAAAGAAGCCGAAACATCTCAGCAGAAGGCGGAGTTTTGTCGTCCGCAGCCCAGATGGGCTTTGTGATTTTTATGCGTGAGAAATTCCATGTTTGCGTGTGAAATGTCATGTGTTGCGTGTGAGCGTGTGAAGTTAGTGAAATGTGTGTGTCACACGGTCAATGCGTGAGAGTTGAGAGCTATGTCTATGTATGTTCCATTTCTGCTTGTTCACCACATAATTTCCTGGTGCTGGTTGACAATTAATCACATACTGGAATCCAAATGAAGCCTGTTCAATTGTCTAGAAACTGGTGGTCCAAATTTTTCACTTGCTTCCTCATTCTCATTTTATTGTTTTGCATTACCTTTTATTATTAGTTAGTAAATAGCAACAGGGTCAACCACAGCTCCTCCCTAATGGCAGTGTTTCACTGTGCAATCTTATAAGACAGCTCCATGACACACTGTGTGAGGTGGATTTAATAATCTTTTGTGTGCACATTGTACGATCAGCATTTGCTACTAAATTTGCTTACGACGTACAACAAGAAGCAACTTCATCAGCGTTTCTGCTTAAAAATATGTTGAAGTAAAATAATGGGTTAACTACAAAACTTTCATGTGTCATTACAGAGCAGGGATGACCAAACACAAAAACAGCATCAGAGCCGGCTCAGTGGGTTATATAGTTTTAATCTTCTACCTCGGTCCAAAGTAAAAGGCAGTTGAAGGATTCAGAATTGCATCTGGAAGAATGAGGGTAAAGGTTTGTCTCGTGTCTCCATAGCCGACGGTAACTCCAGTACATTTATTTGAAAAATATACGCACTATATTTCGGACAAAACCAGTGTGTTTCTGATGAGCTTACATCAGGGGTTTTTATGAATATTTTAGTGTAGATTTAGGATTTTATGT
Organism: Fundulus heteroclitus; assembly: GCF_011125445.2. Taxonomy (NCBI): domain Eukaryota; kingdom Metazoa; phylum Chordata; class Actinopteri; order Cyprinodontiformes; family Fundulidae; genus Fundulus; species Fundulus heteroclitus. The sequence continues at coordinate 39,992,256 of NC_046382.1, forward strand.
GAACTTTGAACCCAACAAGGTTGTGTTTCACATAAGACATTGAACTCAGCACAGCCTTAAAGCAATGTTCTATCTGATAATGAACGTTTGTTTAAAATTGAGATTTTAGAGAGTCATTAGTTATGCTGCCCTGAGGCTATGTGCTGTAGCAAACAACAGACTTTTTGGGGACTTAATCTTGATAAGATGTCTCCCTCTCCTTCTCATTTCTATCCTAAAAGTGTTTATAAAAACTGTAGGGCCTTGCCCAAACCAACAGAACTGAATGCTCATGTTTTGTCGTTCATGCACGCCAGATTCTGCATTAATTCTGCATAAGCTCCTGCCATGAAATGGTCCAAATCTCCAGAAGCAGGCACGAGTCTTACTTCCGAGTGAGCAGTACAAAAAACAAGGGCAGACAGGGGCATCTAGAAAGTATCCTTATCAGAACACCATCTGTTGACATGTTGAGAGTAAGAGGTAAAATGTCTCTACTCTGAGCTCTCCATGGATGACCTAGACTTTGTTGTCTAAGCAGAAAGTCAAACATCCAGATTGATTGGCCATTCTATGTTCTAAATCTGACATTAAAATAAGTTAATTCAGTTTCAATCTGGGTGAACTGAAGTTTAAAAAAGGAGATGTACACACAAAGTCAGAAAAGCCTGCTCTGTCGCACTATAAAGGATGATCTCTTTGATCTTTATGAACCAGATCACTAAAAGACATCCTGGCATTATTAAAACCTCCTTTCAAGAAAAGACCTCAGTATGAATCTCTATTTTGAAATCCAACCTTGCAAAAATAAACCATAACCCTTAAACATCCCATAAATGTAATTTATCCAGGTCTTTTGTGATAGATTGGCACAAAGCCCTGCATAGCTGTGTAGTAGAAGGAAAATGACGCATGCATGTTTTTTGAAAAAATGAAGAAGTGTAGCATGTTTTTGTTTTAAGCACCCCTGATTCAGTATGTAGAAACACCTTTTGATGCAAGTCTTTTTGGGTATATCTCTGCAAGCTTCACTCGTCCACAAACAAGCTCAAGCTCAGTTAGATTTCATTGAGACGTCTGTGAGGAGTAATTTTCAAGTCCTGAGACATTCTCAATTTAACTTGGGTCTGGGATTTGGTTCAGTAAACATGAATATGCTTTGATCTAAGAAACAGGAAGAATACTCACATCCAAAAATACAGTAGACAGGATGCTGGATACCAAATGTTAATAATTGTAAGTAAAAATAAATAAATAAATAAATAAATAAAAGCTAGGTCTGCAGACAAAGATGAGCAGCAATGGTGATTTGTATTAATTAATTAAATGTAACATTTCCAGCTGCCCTTCCTTAAACTGAAAGAAGCTTGTGTAAAGAGAGTCATCTTCTTTAAATAGATGTCAAACACCTCCTTGCATAAAAATGGCAGATCTGTAAACAAACATAATCTTACGTCACATAAGAATAAACATGCAACCTGAAAGAATCCCCACACATTATGTCACAATGACTTTAAAATTAGATGTCTCTTATGGTCCTTGTCCTGCTGGATGATGAACCTCTGGCCCAGTCTCAAGTCTCACTGGAATTCTTCCATTATTGCCGGGGTGTACTGTAGCCCCATGTTGTCAGGTTTTAGGAAAGGATCCAGAAGCAATACAGCAGAGAATGCTTTAAAATGTTTATTAGAACTGATGGCAGTGACAGACAAAGCTGAGGAGGTGACCAGGGTCAGCGACTTTTGCTAATCAGTCTCTTCATGCTTGACTACAACGTGTTATCCACCGAGAAGGCTGCACAGAGGGCTCCAGAGCCACTGATGTGTAGAAGTTACTCAGGGCTTGTAGACATGATGGAGGGTTGTGGGAGGTGGCCAGTTAGGGTCTGAGCAATCTTCCAGGTGATTACATCCAATACAAATTCAGCTGTGACTGAGAGGACAGCAGAGCAGGTTAATAAGGCTGGGAGAAAAAGATCCAGTCAAGTGGTCAGGTAATAGGTTTGATATGAGACATTCTGACAATCAGGCCAAATAATGAGACCAAAATCCAAATGGAGTTGGGAGAAAATCAGGAGACTGAAAATGTGCCCAAACCAAGAAGCAGAATACTCAGAAGATACAGGATGGGGAACAGAGACCATCAGATGATCTGGAAGTGAACGAGAGACAAGTAGAAGCTGGCACAGAGGTTGGAGAGGGGATGTGTTCGGGGGAGGTGGGAATAGACAAGCAGTCCCACAGCATGATGCAGCCAGCTCCACGAGCCACTCTGATTAGTGCTCTCTCCATTTTCAGATAATGGATTGAACATTTCTTCAAGAGATGTTCTAATCTTACGATACTGTTTTATAACTAATTCCTGCTTTAAATTTCACACTCTCATCTCTGTCTGCTGTGTCCCTAGGTGCACATGACTCAAATCATAGACTACAGCTGTAACTCAGATTAAATTGCATGCAGTTGGACTCTATTTACTAATTTTCGGATTTCTGATGGTAAGGGATTGCATTGGATTGTTAGGGGCAAATTCAAATGCAAGCCCACTGCATTCCACATTTCTATATTTTCATTCCCCCAAAGAGCAGAATGGTGGGACAGGAATGAGATGCACTACATTTTTTGGTGAATCAGAAATCCCTTATACAAACACAAGCATTGCTGAACATGAGGTTTGACTGCCGTATTCATTTCTGGTTACAGCCAGTCTCATGGCACATGCATGGCAGGAAGGGGGGAAAAGATTTATCTGGTGCTTTGCAACAGCTTCTAACCGGATTCAGCCAATCAGAGCTAAGAGCCACAACTAACCACTGTATCAGAAAGAGCTAATGGCACAAGGAAGATGGAAGGATGGAGTAACACGAGGAACAGAGACAAGAACACATTACATTAAGTGGAAGGGCAGAGGAAGAGCAAGAAGGGCAGAGTGAGGCCCAAGATGAAAACAGCAAAGATGGGAAGAGAAAACGGGGGAAAAAAAAGAGATGGAGGGGAAGACGGAGTGTGAGATTTTCTGCTGTCTTAACCTGCGGATGCTGAGGGCTTCAACTGCACACACTGTGGGACTTGCCGAGTCCAGATAAATAGCCACACACACACACACACACACACACACACACACACACACACACACACACACAACTGAATAAATAGTTTTATACTCAGCAACAGCCAAAGTGGGTCAGACAACAAAGTAGCCACTTGAAAAGCTGTAGGAGCTGTTGTAACACACACACACACACACACACACACACACACACACACACACACACACACACACACACACCGTCTCCATATTGCCACTTGAACTACAGTGTCTACGCACATGTTCAAAGACACATTAGGAGACACTCTTTGCTTACTCCAAATTGCCACACTCTTCCTCCTCCTACTTCTCCTCTTCCTCCTCTTTGATTTCCACTCACCCTTTTCTCTGCTTCCTCGCGTCTCCTCACACACATGCACTGCTCCTTGTAAATTGCACGAAGTGGGTTCCATGGCTGACCAAATGGCAGCAATCAGGACGTCTGAGTGCTGAGGGACAAATTCAGCGAGCCACCTTAGGTAGATGCACACACTCTTCTCACACCTTCAGCCACAAGAACAGTGTCCATTTGTCAGAAACAGGAGGTCAAATACTTGAAATTGCAGCATCAGCCCCTGCTGTGTAAAAGTCAAACTCAAATAGTCTGAAATAAGCGCTATGGCAATCTTAAATCAAAACAATGTGCTACAAAAAAAAAAAAAACACTTGATTTTTGAAGGCTTTAAAGACCCTTTGAGCCCATTTGAAGTTGCTGTTTAAATTCACATCAACTGTACTGTACACGGTTCGGCTTCAGTGCTTCCATAAACCTCGCTTCCAGCAGGAGCAGGCGGCTTTTATCTGCAAACAAGCTCTGATGCAGAAAGCCTTGCAGGGCTATGAAATAAGTATTTGCCCCTTACTGATTTATTCTATTTTTGTTGTTTTGTCACACTTAAGTGGTTCAGATCATGACAGATTTTAATGTCAGACAAGGATAACTTAAATACAAAAGGTAACAATGGTTCAATTTATAAAAGCTGCAGTTGGGAGTTTTGAGAAAACCATTGCCTGAAAATTGGAACAAGCACACCTTAGAGGTCTGCCCCCCTTACTCTCTGCTGTGCTGCAGCCCTCCCCCCCGCATGGAGCCCACCGTGCTGCTCCAATATTCACCTCTCTTTGTTGTCTGTGTAGGTGCAAATCCAGAAATTGGCACTTTTTCTGTAAAGCGGGCTGTTTCTCCACCATTTATCTGCACAACTGCAGCTCACTGGTAATCTTGAGCTTGAATGACAGTAGCTCTGTGTGAAGGAGAGGTGTGAGCAGTGACTGACACTGCTAACAACCAATCAGAGCCAGACATTCCTGATTGGTTATTTCTGCCTGGGAGCGGTTTATTTCTGCAAATGGCAGTAGGATCTCTGAGAGGAGCCTGAGGAGCATGTTTTTTTCCCCCCACAGATTATCTTTCTCATATTTTACTGTCAGGACATAGTGATCGTTTTAACAAATATGTAATATTTACATTTATAGAAAAGTTACCTACTGCAGCTTTAAGGGACAAAACATATGGAAACAAAGCAATTGCTTGACTGGGATTGCATTTTGAAAATAATATTGTGGAAAACAAGCTGAATAAAGTCATGTTAGTAGTTTGCTAGTTGTAGTGATGTTTATGGGAGTTGTTGAGAAGACTAATGGAGGATAATCCTTGAAAACTTGTTAGATGTAATGAATCTTGGAATTGAACCCGATATTCAGCCAGACACAGGGGAAAAGTTAAGGTTTATTTGGCAGATGTAGAAAATAAAGGATGAGGCTGAATCAAACAGACCACCTTTGGGTAAGTCCAGAGGGGAAACAGGCGGGATAGGCTGCTGGGAGCAGACACAGACCGGGGAACCTGTCCAAGGGTGATTCAGAGTTTCAGTGGCAGTCCAGACTGGGGACACCGAGGTAACAGTCCACAAAGAGTCCGGGAAACTGGCAATCAGAAGCACAGGGGTTAGCATGCTCGGCTACTTATGGATATGCTTGGGTCGGGCTCACGGGCAGACAATCCAGGAACAAACAGAACCCGAGGTCCAGAAACAGATCAGGTCTGATAACCAGGTTGGCAAAGCAGGAACAGACAGGGATCGGGCTGGCTCGGTAACGTGAAGCAGAAACAGGGTCACGGACGGGCAGGCAGGCAGGCAGGCAGACAGACAGACAGACAGACATGCAGGCAGGCAGGCAGGCAGCGTAAGAATCGCTGGAAGTTCACACCATGAGGATAGAGACGTTCTGGCAGGGAAGTGGCAGAGGAGGCAGGCTTAAATAGTCAGGAGAACAAAGGTGAGCAGAGTGAGCTAATTAGCCAGTATTTGGGACCTTTGGAGGGTGTGTGTGCATGACTATTCTTATATTGCAGTATTTTTATGTAATAATAGGGCTGGACGATATATTTTAAAAAAAGCATATCAATAAAATAAAAATAATATAAATAAAATCAATAATTAGCAACACATTCAAAACATATATTTTATGTGCAGCCCTGGCCATTTTATACTGTTGCTTAGCAACTTCTATTTAGATAAAGAACACACAAACACTGAATTCAAACTCAACCCTTTATTCAGCCAACATTTTACCAATTTAAAAAAAAAAGAAAAAAAAATGCATGCTCTCTGAACTCTTTGAATGGAGCGGAGCTTGGTGACGGAGCGTTCCTGGTTCTGTTTGTGATTGGTTGGGAGGATGTAATGACAGTTATATTACCCTACATGGCTAGAATGTAAATGGAAGGAAATCTGTTATTCTATTGAACTTTTTTAACCCTTTTTTCTATCATTGATATATGTCTATCGAACGATGTATATCGTTATTGAATTATCGTCCACCCCTATGTAATAATACAACAAATTACAGTAGAGGTGCCTAATTTAGACCACAACATTATCTCTGGTGCCAACAAGTAACTAAATATCAAAGAAAAAACATGTATTATGGCTCAAAGGTTCAAACTGAAAAGCAGTGAGAGAGTTCACCTTGTGATGGCTAAATTAAAGTATTTCCAACAAATGTAATTCGAATGGCTGTCAGTGGGGGGTTGTTGAAGCTGGGGGTCTGATATGTTCAGTCTCATTGAACTTGAGTTTTATTGCAAACGAGAATGGACACATAGAGTCAGTGTCTCAATGTGTAAAACTGGTAGAGACAAGGCACTAAAGAAAAAGGAATTTAAAAAGTATTGACTCAAGGGGCTAAATGAAAGTGCATGCCATATGTTTCAGATTTTTGTTTGGGGATATTTTGGACTACTTTGTGTTGGTCTGTCTCATGAAAATACACAAGTGTTATTTTTAAACCGAAGTGACACAGTTCATATAGGTCTGCATAAAACAATTTTAATTTTAGCATATGTATAATCCTGTGGAACGGCTGTTACCATGCAACCACTTCATACAGAAAATCCCCTCCCTTTAAGAATCCATAAAATTCTGTTTACAGGCCTTGAGATTATTAATTCTCAGACTTTAAATCTGACACCTATATCTTTACTTTATGCCGAATTGAAAAGGTGCCGAACACTTTAAAAGTTCTAAATTGCATCAAAGCGATGCAGGAAACTTGAAATATTATGTACGCCTCAACTTCTGATAAAACCGTGCAGTGCTAAAGGAAAACTATCTCCCAAAAGCATTCGTTTCAGAGACGTTTTTCCTATTGTCTAACTTTATGTTGACTCTGACTCTTTCTATTTTGCACATGTTGCAGGGATCCTGTGATATAAACAGAGGGGGATTTACTCTTGCAGACAGCTAGCGTTTTCATTGTCAGGGGCTTTCGTAGTGGGAACCAATTGAAGAATGAAAGAAACACTGGCGCACTGAGTGTAGGAAGAGGAGAGAGGCGCAATGTGGGAATATACTGTTCTTATCTGTCACCCTGCTCAAACTGCCTGGCTTCTTCCACTGCACAGCTCAGCACACCTCCACAGGATCTGGACTCAGCTGTAACTCCCATTTAACTGGCTCACAGCCTCATGCGCTTCTTCCCAACTCTGTCATGTAAAATCAAAGCAGCGTGTGTTTTTTAATCTGAAATAAGTGGGCTGTTGCAAGAACACTAATGTGTGGGAACAGAACAAAATCATACACATTCTTTTAAAAATGCATGATCTCAAGAGTTGTTTAAACATTGAAAGGTGTTTCCTCAAGAAAAACTGCTCCGCAAAACATAAATCTTGAATTTTTTTTCACTACCAACCATGTTTACTCTGACTTGTTAAAGAGTTTCATCAAATTCCTTGCGATGGAAGTTATGTCGTCTCAGAATCCAGCCTGCCTCCAGCACTTACTCTTTATCTTTAGCATTTCCTCAGCCCTCTGAAACACTCACTTCAGCCATAAAGCCAAGGCTCTCACAGTTCTTCCTTGGTGGCCCACAGGGCACCAGAGTCGCAGTCAGGCGTGAACACACTGTATGACAAATCAATGAATAAAATGAATAAAATGGCTGCAATAATGACTCAGGTGAGGTGGCTGTTCCACACGAGTAGTCCTGGACTTTAATCAAAGTTTGGAAAAGATTTACAGAAAGTAGCTAAACCCAGAGTGACAACAAATGTGACCCATTCTCAGTTAGATTACAGCTAGACAACTTTGACTCTTTAGGCTGTTTCAGCTTATTGCCCCTATCAGCTCAACACACACAGACATAACATCTGTTAGAAGATATTCCTCACAGGCATAACATTATGTCCCTTGACAAGGTGATGGGAATGACACTTGAGGATCTGAGCAAGTTTGTGTCAAGAAATGTTCACATTTTATGATCCTTGGGTTTTAGTTTTTATATTTTATTTGTTTTTTTATGTTCTAAGAGATCTTGCCTTACACTGTTCATTTCTCTGTTTAATTATTGTCTCCAGGGTGCCTTACTGGTTCATGGCCTTTGCAGAGTTGCTTTGTGTTCTGTTCTTTGTACATTTGAAAATATTTCTGTCAGGTCTGTTAATCTTTTCCCTTGGTTGAGTAGTTTCTTCATCTGATAGTTCAGCTCTCTCTGTGTTAATTTGTCTCCCTCCCTAAGTTCCACATTATCCCCTGATTACTGACCTGCTTTCTACGTCAAAATGCATGTGTACACGTTCAAGGCCATCCTCAACCTCGCGTCCCCTACCTTTCTGATCTTCTTTACATCACTGCTCCTTCCCACACCCATAGATTCTCCTCTTCCTTTCACTTCACTGTTCCTCCTTTCCGCCTCAGCACCATGGGGAGCAGAGCTCTCGCCTACTCTGCTCCCAAACTTTTGGAATCCTCTCCCTCCAGACATCTGCAACACCAACACTCTCTACCAGTTCAAGTTTAAACTGAAACCCATCTGTTGAAAAGTGCGTACTCTCTGTGATTGCAGATTCACTGTAACTTTTATCGTTTATTGTTTTATCTTTATTATTCAGCTGGTTCTGTACAGTGTCCTTGAATATTCTGAAAGATGCTTTTAAATAAAATGTATTTGTGAGCGGTGGACTTTTCTTAATTGGACTAACCTGTGTTTAATTATCCCCACCCGGGACCCTCAGTTTGTCCCCTCAGTTTGTTTCCCCGTTGTCGGGTCATTCTGCGTTTCTGCATCCTCCTGTGTTCTGCCTTCAGCCTGTGTTCACCTGAGTTCTTGCCTGCGTTGTTGTACTCCTGTGACCTGTAAGTCTGGGGCCTGGAGGAGGAGCGGGCCACCGGGTCCGGGGTCTTGGCAGGGAGTTGCTGTGGGGCGCTACCGGCTTTCCGGGACTGGGGCTGACGCTTCTGCTCTCCCCAGAAAGGAGTGGGGGTGGGGAGGGGTGGCTAGGGTAAAGTGGGGGAGGGAGTGGGTTTATTAGGTATTTAGGGGTGAGGGTGTTCTGGTTGGGTAGCCCGTACGGGTCATGTTGGCCCCCTCCCTGGGGTCCTGGTCCGGGGGCGGGATCGGGCACAGGCAGGCGGATAGTTGGATTGTGGTGCAGCCCCCCCACTTGGGATTGTTGGATGTGAGTGTCATGTGGCAATGTGTGTACAGCGTCGTCTCTCTTTTTTTTTTGTAAGTATGTGTGTGGTGAGTGGGGCACTAGGGTGGGATGGTGGGAATGAGATTTTTTTTTATTTTATTTTTTTTCTTGCCAGGTTCAGGTCCGGTCCGCTTCCTCTCCCAAGAACATCTCAAGTCTCCGCTAGGTGCGGAGCCTATCCCCCCACGTCCTGCCCCCCTTTGCTGGCTGGTGCCCTGGCCCGCTGGTGCCTTGGCGGCCCTCGGGTTCGGGGCGGGTTCCCGGGTGGGTGCCAGCCCATTCCTGGTGGCTGCTTCGCGGGGCCTGGCGCCCCTGGGGCCTCTGGCCCTCAGGGCCCATGGCCGGGACCACTTCAGCGTAGCTAGCTGCCGGCGGAGCACACGGGCTCGCCCCCACGGCTCCTGGGGGCTTCGGCATTGCGGTGGCTGGGGGATTTTTGCGGGGTCGTCTCTCCTTTTCCCTTGGGGGGGGGGGGGGGGGGGGGGGGTTGTGGATTTCCTGTGTTGGCCCCTCTTGGGCGCCCTGCTTTGGGGGCCCTTTTGGGAGTCCGGGGTTATGGGTCCCCTGGCGCCTGCCTCGGTGCTCGGGGAAGGCGGGCCTTTGGTTCTTCACAACCACTATTGACCATTTTCCTTCTGGATAAATTTCACATACACAAGTGCACTCTCACAAACACCCACAAGTGCTGGGGTCCAGGTTCTAAGTGTTCACTTACAGAAAGCCCGTAATTTATTTATATTTTTTTTTCTCGCTTTCTTTTCTCAGGTATCACTTTACACATGTCAGCTTAAATAATAATACATATGATTTAGCAATGGTATTAAGGTGTTATGTTGGTTGTGCTGTTCTTTTTATATCTCTCTTTCCAGGTGATGAAGCAGACGGAAGACGTTTTATCATTCTTTCCCTTGTATCTCTTCTTTCTTTCGCCTCTTCTCTTTCTTTTTTTCTCTTCTTGTTCTTCCTTTACTCTCCTACTTTCCCATTGTAGTGTCCACATAGTTTGAAATTTTCCCCGCAGGAATCACAATAAAACTATTTACATGCATAAATCAAGCGGAGCACTATGGCTAAAGCTGATTGCTCCACTTGTAAAAGTAAAATTTGTCAACCTCGATTTTGCATTAGGACATCAATTCTTATTGCCACATTGCTAGACAGGACACTGGGGGGAAAAAATAAATAAATAAATAAAGGTCCACGCACCGTGTACCTGTCTCCACCTCATTGCCGCCTAGGTCTTCGCCTTCACCAAACCCTGACAGAAATGACCTGACCACATGGGGACCAGGCAATCTGGTGGGAGGTTTTGGCCCAATTAAAGAGCCTCCAAAGACAGTTTGAGGGGGCTGTTGTGTCAATCGGGGCTGGTGCCCCGCACGCTTCCCGCAAAGGTCAGCCACCGACGCCAACTCTCCGCCTGACAGCGCCCAGCCGGTTCTCTTCCGTGCCGGCCGCCGGAAGCGCCCCTGCTGCATCACACGCCACAGCCCAAGTCTGCGTGGGGCACAGAGGAACCTGCCCTGCCGACATCCAGAGGCCCAGCTCCACTGCTGCATGCCACAGCCCAAGCTTGCGTAGGTGCGCGCACCGCTGCTTCTGCCTGCACGGATGCGGTGCATGCCAGAGCCCCGGGCACAGAGGTTCCTGGTGCGCACGCCAAGGCCTAAGCCTGCGTGGGTGCGTACTTCCCTGCATCGGCATCACAGAGGTTCCTGCTGCGCCCGACGCTCTCAAGTCCTGAGAGGGGGTCCAAGGGGACCCACTTCCGTTTAAGCCTCCAGAGTTCTCCTGAGATCTCAAGCCTCCAGGGTTCCCCAGCGCTCTCCTGTGTGCCTCAGAGGAGGCTCCAAGGTCCTGTCGCCGGCCTTCAAGCTTCCACCGGCTGCCTGAAATGGTGCCCCGCCGCCAGGGTGGCCCACCGCGATGCCCGCCTCTGGCTCTGCTGCTTCGCCGCCGCTCTCAAGCCCTCCAAACTCCGTATTGACTAAGTTCTCTAAGTTTGTTTCCCCGTTGTCGGGTCACTCTGCGTTTCTGCACCCTCCTGTGTTCTGCCTTCAGCCTGTGTTCACCTGAGTTCTTGCCTGCGTTGTTGTACTCCTGTGACCTGTAAGTCATCCTTTTGATTCAAGGTCCTCGCACCGTGTACCTGTCTCCGCCTCATTGCCACCTGGGTCCTAGCCTTCACCAAACCTTGACAATATTATTATTATTATTATTATTATTATTATTATTAATAATAATAATAATAATAATAATAATAATATTATTATTAATAATAATAATAATAATCTCAGCTTAATTGCAAACCCTTTTTTAAAAGCCCATCTAGGGACAAGTGCTGTGAATTAGCTGCTGCTACTGCACAATGACGCAAACATGGGACTGCTGTTTTGTTCAGTTTGTCTATCTCGATGTGTGTCTGTCCCTACCAAATAAACTTTGAAATGAAAAATATGCTGAATCCTCTCATTTCACCATTATACTGCCTGTTTCTCTACCTGTGTTCTCTGTCCAGTTCTTCTTTTGCAACTCTTTTAAGTTTTTCTATTTTATTTTTTTAAAATCATTCCAATATCAGTAACCAAGACAGAGGACCCAGTATTCGAACCAGACAGGCGGGTAAGATTAAAGGTTTATTAATGGGCAGATGTGGGTGAAACCAGGTTGACAGACAGGCAGTCTAGCTAGACAAGGAGAGGCAGGCTCGGTGGTCAGATAACAATCCAGATCGGTGTACAGGCAGGCAAGTTAAACAGACAAGGGTCGGGCAAGCTTAGATCTCCCAGGAACAGGCTATGTCTGGTACAAAAGTTAGCAGGCAGAAACAGTCAGGAAAATCAGGCAACAGGGATCAGGCCGGCTCAGATATCCGCAAGAAAATCGGGTCAGTAGCTACAAGACAATCAGAAATAAGAATGCTGGATAAGACTCACCGAAAGGCTTGTATTGATCTGGCATAGTGGTGTGACCTGAGACAGGTTTAAATAAGGAGGTGAACATAGCAGAGTGCTAATTATAAGTGACAGGTGGAAATCAAAGGGAAGGTGGTGACTGAAATGAACCGAACTGATTGGTTAGGGACTGATGACAGGGGAGTGGCATGCAAACAGATTGGGAGGTGAAGTGAGCTGGCAGATTGCTGGCAGGTGAACAGAGCTGATGACTGAGAAGAAAAGTGCAAAAAAGAATCAACACAAAAACCAACCTGAGACAGAAACTAGAACTAACCAAACTAAAACTAAGATAGAACTCAAATCAAAACAGAACCTAAACTAAGACTTAAACTCAAACTATGATAGACCCCCCAGGGCATTTTCCAGACGCCCTTAAGAATCTGAACAAAAAAACAACCCAAACTGGGCGGGTGGAAAGAAGTACTGGACGGAGGGCCAGAGTCCAAACAAAAAAGTTCAAACAAAAAACAACCCTCACAGGGCGAACCCAGTCTTTGGGGTGTCCCGGGAACAGACCCCAACTTGTCAGGATGTCCAGTGGAAACCTTCCTCCACCATAGAGTCAAAGTTATTGGATTTTTCAGCCAGACTAGAGCCACTGAAGCAACTAAGGGACGGACCTCACCATTATATGTGCTAGACAGAGCTCAGAGAATATCTTCCAGGCTTCCACCTTGCATATCACTAGAGGTAATCTATTACTTTACATTTTGAGATCAATTAGTTCTATTAGAAAGCTCATTAACATGATCTGTTGTTTTCTCTTAGGTAGCAAACTTGCATCATTTGGAAAAGAGTGAAATGGAGGCAAGAACAAGGCAAAATGTAACCACAAATACCATGGTTGAAGTCTATTAGCAGAATGGGAAACTCACTGGAGTACTGGGAGAGGCAAAAACTGCTTTAGCCCAAATTACACAAACTTGTACCTGCATCTTTTGTGCATGCCGGCATGGTCAGTGCCCGGTAAATGGCTGGAGAAATATTGGAGAAAGAACTCTTGAAAAACTCTCACTTCTGAATAAAATCTCCCATTTTGCATATCATTGTCCAAGTTCCACAAGTATATCAAGTGACAGTCACTGACTGTCTGCTTAAACCCATGCCGTTTATTAAAGTAAAACATACACAGCCTGCCATCTAAAATTGGGCATTTCTTAGAAGAAGTTGCAGAACATGTTCAAAAATGTTTAATTATACACATGTAATAATCACAAGAGCAATTATTGATTATTACTTGTTAATGATAATGTCCAAGGTGTGTGTGTGTGTGTGTGTGTGTGTGTGTGTGTGTGTGTGTGTGTGTGTGTGTGTGTGTGTGTGTGTGTTTGTGTGTGTGTGTTTGTTTGTTTGTACTGAAGACCCGATACCTCAGACAAACAACTGAAGTGGTTTCAATGTCTTAAAAAGACAGTTTTGATGTGAGACAGGAAGCAGCCTGGCGTGCACTCAGGAGCCACTGGAAAAAAGAGAGATGCTCACCTTCTCAGAGTTCAAGAGGTGACCTGGGTCCGAAAGGTAGACCCTGGGGGTCCGTCTGGATCCTAATGGTGACTATGATAGAGTCCCGGAGAAAAGGGCTGAAGGTTAACTCGACAATTTCTGTGAGCAGGACTCAAGCAAAGAGGGAATCCAAAATCCAGGCTGGGGTCATACACAACAGGCAGACATGGGCAGAGGGATCCAGAGGGCTAGGCAAAGGGCAGGATTGCAGAGCAAATAGGTGTATGTCCAGGAATCTAAGGCTAATGGAGAGTCTGACAAGGGCAAAGAGAAAACAAGAGGAATCCAGAAACAAAGCAGGGTCAAAGGCAGACAAGACAATCAAAGAGCACTGGATGGTCTACTCACACAAAAGCTTTCAATAATCTGGCAGGAAGGCACTGTGAGAGACCAGTACATAAAGACAGGAGCACAGCTGAGATGAATGAAGGGGATTAGGATTAGCACAGGTGCAGCTGCTCCTGCTCCTGCTCCTGCTCCTGCTCCTGCTAATTAATGGAACAGAGAGTGGCAAAACAGCTGGCCAAAAACACAACAGACCATGGCAGGAGACAGGGAAAACGGAGCAGATGCATTTTATATATATATATATTAGGGCTGGGCAAGTTAACGCGTTAATTTCGCGTTAACTCATTAGACTATTAACGGCGATATTTTCTTTAACGCGCATTAACGCTGTTGCACACATGCTTTTATTTTGTGAAGGTCTGTTGCTGCGGTGTAGGGGTTTGAATCAGAACAGTAGGTGGCGATAATGCGCCAATAACCTCGCTGTCGCCAAGCCTCGGATTCAAAGAAGAAGAAAGGTGCTGGCCGGAAAAAAACAAAGCCGACATGCGGAAGGCGGTGTTTCCCGCTTAGGCGAGGCGGTGAGTTGACGGCCGGAACAAGTTTTGTGTCCGGAGCGGAGCGGAGCGGGGAGGGTCTGCTTAGACGCCGTTGGTGAAGTCGCTTCTCGTTTCAAAGTATCCATGTGCTTTTTCCTGTTTTCCCCTGCCATTCACTATATGCACAACAACAAAAAACCGCGTGTCAACGTCAAATAAACGCAAGCAACGCAAGCATATCGCAAGCATTTCAGTTTAAAGTTCTTCCAGCATGGAATATGACAGAAACAAGTTAGTTGTAACCACTGCCAAGTTAAACTTTGGTATTGAACATAAAATGGTAATGCTGCTCCCTGCTGTTACCTCAGAAATTGCCTGTTTTTGGTAGATTTTTCCCCCATAAATAATTTCCTTTTCTTTATTTTCTTTAGTTTTCTTTATTTTCATGACTATGAAAATTGTAGCTTCACACTGAAGGCGTCAAAACTATGAACATCTGCCCATTAACAAAAAGTGTGAAACAACTGAAAATATGTCTTATATTCTAGGTTCTTCAAAGTAGCCACGTTTTGCTTTGATTACTGCTTCGCACACTCTTGGCATTCTCTTGATGAGCTTCAAGAGGTAGTCACCTGAAATGGTCTTCCAACAGTCTTGAAGGAGTTCCCAGAGATGCGTAGCACTTGTTGGCCTTTTTGCCTTCCACAGGTTGTTCTCTTTCCACTGACATTACATTGACTGACTGTACATTCTAATAAGAAATAGCAAATGCATAAGGGCTTCGACTGTATAATTTCCTTTTGTGCTTTTTCAGCTCTCATGCCACCCCTCTGTCTGTGCCGACCTGTGGGGTGTGGTCACATTGACCATATCAGGAAGTGCCACTAGCTACAATATCAGATACGTAGGCAATGCTGAAATGGGATTTACTTAAAGCTCTTTATCTTTATACACTATTGAAATGTAAAAGAGATAAGCAACAATGATAGGCTTATAACAAACACATTGAGTCATTTTCCCCTCCACAGCCCAGTCGCATCAGTCCCATCAGATTGTAGGAGCAGATTTTTCTGCACAGCTGTTGTATTGTTGTATTATAAATTAGAAAGCACGCTCTATGTGTTATTGTGTCCACCCCCTGCAGCTCTGCTTTCCTGCTGTTCTGTGCCATTGAGGCTGTAATTGCATAAGCTCGCTTTGCTTTACACTGTGTGCACAACCTCGTATTACCCCAGCATTTGCTCGCTTTGGCATTTTACAGCCTGAGGAATTATGCATAATATCATATAAGTCCTATAACTTACTTTAGAACTTCGCGCAACATTATGCTTTCGTCAGCGAGATTCATCGCTGGACAGAACTTCTCGGTATCACAGTGGAAACTCCCCATACACCGGACACTAATCAGCTCCTGTTTTAGTATTCTGCATACTCTGCCTAAATGATGAGAGCGAACTAATGCTACAATTCCTCCAAATTGCTTACCTTCAACCTTTTGTTTCTTGTTCTTTTTTCATCCTTCTGACATGTTGCTTGGCTTTAAAAAGCTACCAAACAACCCTAGTTCAGGGAATCTTGCAACAAATTCAAGCTCTATCACACAAATTTCCACAAAATAACTTCCTTCTTCCTCAACTCCACCTCTCTGCGCTCTATCAGTATTCTGTAAGCTGAGCCTGAATAATGAGCGTAATATATAGTGTAATGTCTTTAAATTATTTACGATCAACCTTCTGTTTCCCATTTTCTTTTTCTTTTTACCATACGACATGTTATTTAGGTTCTGAAAATGCCTGCAACCCAAACATCTGGAAACTACTAACAACTTTAGACTTTATCATAAAACCTCCGTCCTAAGAATCCTCCTCCTTCTCACCTCCATCTGTCTGCTCTCCTCTGTACCTCTGCTCCCGCTACTTCTATTTTCACATCATCATTTTCTGCACCATCGCCTTCTGCTGTCTTGAACCCTGAATGATATTGTCAGAGTGTTGTCATGACAACAATACAAAAGATTCATGCGTTGTCTAATTGTTGCAGAGTTAATTTCTTCTGCTTGTTCTGGTTCTCGGCACTGTGGAGCTCCTCTTCTTTTCCTGCTGTATTGTCCTGATATCTTTAGCCCAAATTACCTTTTTGTTTGTCTTCTGACTTTCACTCTAAACTTTCACTCTAAACTTCAGAGGGAATGACTAAATTGGATTTAAGCTTGCAGAAATAAATGGCTAATGAGCCATTCTATTACCTTATATCGTCTGTTTAAAGATTGTTTTTAAAACAAAAGCTTTTGTTTCAATAAGTACAGTGTCTTTTACATTTTCAGATATTTTCATGTTACACTCACATACTTCAAGGTATTTTATCTTGTGGTTCACAGTAAACACCAAAACAAAACCAAGAAAACCAAAGAAATTCTCCATAAAGTCTTTATTTGTAGAGTGCACGACTAACAGTTGTCCTGTGAACCGATGTTCCCCGTAACTATAGATATCTGCTGCTCCTCCACAGTTACCATGGGCTGCTGTTCTCTGAATAATGTTCTCCATGACCAGCCTGTGAGTGTAATCCAGAACAGCTGGATTCAGTGTGAATAAACTAGATGACATCTGTAGGCAACTGGTTACATTTCAATGTTATTTAGTGTCATCCCAGTAGATAGATTTGTCTTTTCTCATAATCCTTGGGGTTTGTTTTTTAATGAAATGGTTTCTGCATTGTGTACATAACATAATATTTAGTAATGATGGAATTTGACTAATCTGATAAAGAATTTAACCAGATTTATGTTCTCTCCAATACTTGAATATTTGAAATGTAAATACAGTACAAATGCAGTACAAATCAGTTTCAGACAGTCCCTAAATAGTTCTCTTGCAATTTGATTCACTCTAGTTTGGAGAAAAACCTTCCTCATCCTAAATCCTAAAACAACAATAAAGATTCTTGTGCACTTATTTGTAAAGGATAAAAACACAGCAGAACAGCATCAGCTTTCGGAAGAACATTTCAAGTTACGAAGTAAGTAACTCATAACTTTATAATGCTGTTAGAAAGAGAACCTTTCGATCCGCTGGATGTGCTCTTCTCTACACTGCTCTGACCGTAGCATTTTATGAGCAGGGAGGGGCTAGGCCCTGAGTAGCAGCTATTGTCACGGACGTACATGTACGCGCGTTCGGCCCAGCTTTGTAAACATAACACTCAGAGAGAAGGTGTGTGACATCATACCATATTCTATCTAAAATGAAAGATTTATGCATCACTGCTTCTTAGTTCTCTCTAAAATAATAATATGCCTATTGCTCCTTTAAGGGGGAGGACATTTGGTGCAGCTGCAGGATGAGAGGCTGATGTTGCACCTCTGGCTGAGGAAGATGTTCAGCTTCTCTGTTGCTCGGAGAGTTGAAGCGTGCAAATAAGCTGTTCAAGGTGTTGGGGAGAGCTGAGTCGTTGCTGAGCTGCTGATTGCTTTGCTTATAATCTATGATGGTCCTGATGCCAATCCACATGTTATGTGGGTTGTTGATGTTGAAATGTTCCTAAATGTGCTGCTTCTATCTGTACTTTGCCTTCTGGATGCCCTTTTTCAGCCCCCTTCTAATCCTGCTTTAGGCCAGTCCGTCTCTGGATTTGTTTGCTGCGTCCTTGGCCTTCAGCAATGTCTATCCATGGTTTCTGGCTAGAGAACATTCTGATTCTCTCTGTGGGTGGGACAGCATCAGTTTAAAAGTGAATATAGGACAACCCAGATGATGTGTTTCCTTCATATCAGCAACCTCTTTAAATACTTCCCAATCTGTGTGTTCAAAACAGTCTTGTAAAGCTGAGCAGGTCTCTTCAGTTCAAATCTAAATGGGTCTGATGACGGATCTGGTTCTGCAGATCAGTGGTTTGTAGGCAGGGATCAGGTCCACAGAGATGTGATCTGATGACCCTAATGGGATGCTGCAATAGACCTGGTCTAATATACTGTTCTCTCTGGTTGGAAATTTTAGTTTGTGTAATTTAGGGAGCACAGCTTTTCATTGTACATGACAGTCTCCAGCTATGATCACAGCTACCTCTGGATTAGTGTACATTTGGCTCCTGACAAAGCAACACAGTTCCGCCAAGGCTAATTTAGCACTTAGCCTGCTGCGATTGTTTTTGCTTACAGCATGGTAATTAGATCTACTTTTCCGTGCATTGCTCTTGTTCTCAGTAATTCTAACTAATTCAACCTTGTCCCCAATTTTTGCAGGAACTTGTTAATGATATGATTAGGATTTCAAGTCATCCTCTGAAAATCTTTTCATTGCTCTTCTGGCCAACCTCCTGATATCAGCTGTTTGGACCCCTCAGCTACCTGCCTCAAACTCCCCTGCCACCATCCAACACTCCACCTAATGCCATTCCTGAAAGAAAGAAAAAACAGAGACGACATTACAAAACTCTCTATCCATTGCCACCTGACAAACTAAGATTCTGTGGTGTGCTGACCTCTTCCTGGAATTTCATGGCCTCAGCCATGAGGAATATAAATATAGGACTGTATTCTGACAGCCATGCCAAATATGAGCTTTCTTAGGACTGCCTCCTGAAATCCTACAAAACTTTCCTCCCAATTCAAATCCCCCTCTTGTTCCGTGGACCCGTCCAGAAGGTGGTTCACACCAGAGAGCCACAACACTCTTTTCCCATGGACCAGTAAGGAATTCACACTGGAGAGTTGCACTGTCCATTTGTGGACAGGCATTTTCCTCAAAATGGAACCGCAGCTAGATACAGTCTTTCTATGAAATCAGACATCGAACCATCAAAGCCTAGTGAGCACTGCTGATCCGTCACAACTGCGCCGAGTCAGCACATCCACATTTGGCAGGTGGCAATGGATGGAGTGTTGTGATGTCATCTGTAATTTTTCTTTCTTCAGAGAAGCCATGGAGAAGCCCCCGACCCGACCCCTCATCGTCTTTGGAGGTTCCTCAACGACCAGGCTCGATAAAAAAAAAGTTATGTTTGCCGGAAAAAAAAAAGTTTGACATGAAACAAACTGAGATTTGTTTACTTCGAATATGTTTGCACAGTTCTTTTAAAGGGTTAAACTGAGGTTAAGACCTGAAACTAACAGGCTAAGCTACCTGCTAGCTCTTTTCAAGATGTTAATGTTTTTGGGTTGTGTGACAAACTTTATTTTCATGAGGGTTTTAAAGACTGAGGAGAGATTAACGATTGTGTTTTCCGGACTGCTCAATGCACCAAATATGAGAGTCAGCTAATCATTCTTTAAAATGTTATTTTCTCCACCAATGGTTTTTCTAACTCTGAAATGCATTGTGAATGGATTTAACACATGCCAATTGTTGTTCTAAATTAGTTAAACTAATCTAATTTAATTCTATGAGATGAATTTTAGATGTCTAAATTAAAGATCCTCACTGAATTTTTAAATTCATTGAATCAATTTTGTGATGACAGTTTTCAACCATGTTTATTTGTCCTTTGGTTCTTTTTGTGTGTACATAGTCCCCTCGTTTCTTTAATTTTACTTTTGCTTAGAAGTTTTAGTTATGTCTTAGTAGCCTAACAACTAAGAGTTGTTGATTGAAATTCAGGTAAAACAGCATTATATGACAGTGTTCCCGAGTTGTCACTCGTTTATTCCATATATGTGCTCAAATCCCTCTTTCATTTATTGTCCTAATATCAGCTATTTCCGCCAACAGTAAGGACTTTCCACCTGATATCTCATTGTTATTCCCTGTTGCAATATTCTTACAATAAGTCATATCTCTGTTCCTCGGTGATGAACCAGGATCCTGCTGAAAAACCAGACAATCTTTTCCCCGCACACTATTATGAATATATTTTTCAAATCATTCCATTGTATCTGTAATTGTTGCCAGCACCAGTCTTTCCTTGCTTAAACATGACATGGGCAGTGTAAAAAAAGTTTTAATTCAATTTTGTTTTAAAAATGCCAATGTTTTTGGACAAAATTATCAACTTTAAATCAAAAAGTTAATTGTAAGTTTGACAAACTGTTTTCAAGCAGCTGATGTAGGAGAGGAGAAGGTAGAGAAATACAATATCTGTTCCTTTTTATGACATCTTGTATCTCCAGCTAGATAATAGGTAAATACACAGAGTGCTAGGTATTCTCAGTAAGATTTGATTGTTTGCTTATCAGGACAAGCTAAGAGCTGGTATGTTATTATCTTACACTGACAGCCAGAATGTAAAAAAAATTAACTAATTTTTGTAGGTTCAGATTGTTCAGTTTTCAGTGCTGAAATTTGTTTTGGATATCAAAGCAGCCCACCAGATTTCTTCTTCACATGTACCAAACCTGCACTCCTTCCATGGCAACTGTATCAGTGGCAGTTTGGCAGCCGCCTGCCGTGTACCAACCAAATGACAAATCAACAACACTGATTCCATCATACTTCCACTGAGAGGCCTTTTATTCCTGTCATAGTGTCAGCATGTTTCCTGTATGTCGACCTGCTGAGACAGTGCATCAGTGGATCAAGATAAAGCTGTGCAAATAAAACCAGAATACTAAGTGGGCATACACAATGAAAAAAAAAATATTTTTATTATTTGAATCATAGGTTTTATTTCAACATGGCAAAAAAAGAGTTTGAATAGATACATTTATGTAAATGCATCTATAATAAAAACATTATACATAGTCCAAACGAATAATTACTTGCTTTTTCTAAAATATTTGTACATATGCATTATTTAATATCAAGCTTACTCATACACAAACAATTAAGTAATAAAGTAAACTATAGAAACCGAAGAAAATACCTTTAAACATCTCTGTATAATGTAATTAAAACCAATAAGTATACTCACCAAAAATATTTTGTACTTATAATGGCTAAAATTCCACAAAGGCATATCCTTTCAGGTGCACATGGTTCATCATTTATTAGCATTTTGAAAGTTTTTTTTCAGAATCTGTTTATTTTGTATAACAAACAGACATAAACATGAACAAAACAACAAAAGCAAGACTACAAAAAGAAAGCAGGTAAGAATGACACTGCGACCATGAAGAAAAACTTCTACAGTGGCAGTAAGTGGAAAATTTGGGTATTTAGCTTATCCTCCAACTTCTATCTAATTCTCCCCATGTGCAATCTGGTGGTCAGTTCAGTTAGCCACATCTTAAATTGAGGCATTGTATCAGACTTCCAGAATGGCAATCAGAATTCGAATCAGATTAAACTTTATTCGCCAAGTATGTGGGTACAAATGAGGAATTTGACTTCAGATTCCAAGATTGCATTGTGTAAAAAACAGGCAGACAAGAAATATATAATTTTCTTAGCAATTACCTTTCCAGACAAAACTGTGAAACTGCCATCAAGCTATCCCTGGCAAGAATTTACCGTGAAAATCTGTGTTAGGAGTGCAAACTTTACCTTACACCACCCATTAAACACAAAGACCCAACTTATGCAAGCAGAAGTTGCAACATACAATATTCAAAATTCATAAAACACAACAGAACTAACGTCAAGTATTACCCTTTAATTTAACCATTAAGCATACAACATTTTGAACATTAAATGAGTTACCTTCATACACACAAACATGCAGTAGTTCCCTATTGATCACTGCTGTGTTCAGCTGCTCATGAGGTCGGTCGGCAGCATATCCATCTTTTACATTTTTTTAGACTTCTTGCAGGTTTTGGGAAATAAATAAACACCCTCTAAACATTTGGGATACCGTGCATCTGAATTGTACCACTGACAAAATGTAACCATTTTTACTTATGTTTTTTAACAAAATCCCTCTGACTGCAATGTGTTTGTGATGTAACATCAAAGAAGGTTGTCAGAGGGAAAGGTGTGCAGCTTTTGCAGGTAAGAGGCATTTCACTTTGGGACAAATTGCAAACATTGATTGATCAGTTACTGACGAAACTTCAAGATTGATTGACAGGTGGTGTCAAGTCAACTCTTCCAATATCCCCATTCAATCATATCTGACTTCAACAGAGCAAAAGGATGGGAGGAAGGTTCTGTTTCACTCCTCCTCTCCTTCACTAACAAAGAAATATTCATATTCATATTAATATTCAGATTCATATGCATATTTGAGTGTGAAAAGAATGCCAAACCCATCTGGGTCTGGAGCTTTCACATTACAAAATGACTTAATTGCCTTCAAAATCCCTTGGATGGTGATTTCTGACTATGAAGCCTCTTGCGCATCATTACTCATTCATTAAGGCTCCAATTTCCCCAGCCAGTTAAAGATGTCGCCCTTAGATTTTCACTGGTAAAGCTCTTCACAGTATTACGCAAAATCACTCTGATAACTTCAAAACTAATAACCACCCACCCATCGCCCTTTCCAAATGTGAGAAAATAAGGCCCAGTTCCACTGGCTCGTACTAGCCGCGCACAGCACGGTCCCGCTCTCTGTTGAGTGTTTCAGGAGCAGTTTCTTTTCCAGGGCCAGCCTGGGTTCCTCCGGGTCAGCTGAGGAGTAAGGCCAAAGGGAGCCAACATGAAAATACCTTTTTTCAGTGATTGGCCGAGAGACGAAGAGAAACGAAAAGTTTTCTCCCAGGAAGTCCAGAAAAACTGAAGAGTGAGCCAATCAGACCCACCTGCACCATATAAAAGACTCCTGAACTCATTCCTTCAATGGGGGACAGCTTAGGAAGTGGTTTTGTTAAGCTGTTCCCTCACCTTTGGTGCCTACAACTGCTTTGGGCAATTTGAGCCAGTTGTGCTTGCTTTTTTTGTTAAGTACTTTGAACCTGCGTTTAGATTGACTCTGTACAAGCTAGAAGCTTGTGTTTGGGAAGCCTGGTGCTCCTTTTGCTTGTTTTTTTTCTTCCCTCTTCCCTTTTGGGTTATTTTGAGTTACTTTAGACTGACCTGTTTGAACACTTAGTAATTTAATTTACGCTTAGCGTTCTTGAAATTGTTAGTCCCTTCTTTTTAAATTGGATTATATTGTATTGCGTTTTGCGTTTGTGAAACCGTCTTTTTGTAATAAATCATTTTACATTTCACTTATTTTCTCTGGACACATTTTTATGTTACCACCCCTGAACCCCTAGACCTTGGGGGTGTAACATAAGTGGGGGCTCGTGTGGGAGACCTGTTAAGAGGATCCCTGTGTCCAGAGCTAAGAGAGGAACATTTTGGGTTGCCTGTATAGAGGAACCATGTCGGTTTCATTTAGTCTGGAGCGCTTTTTAGCCAACCCCTCTCTTGAGTTTATAGATAGCTGCCACAAGTGTGAATTGCTGCAAATTGTGGAGCAGTTTAAGCTGCAGGTCCCAAAACAGGTCCTTAAAGGTGACCTAAAGGCTTTGATAGTGGATAGGTTGTTGGAGATTGGTGTGATCAAAATACCTGATCTGCCTGAGGCTACTGCAGTGGCCTGTCTGTGGAGGACCTCAAAGATGGTTCTAGTGTTGAGGCAGCAGTGAGTGACCGGGGGAAGATACCCAACACACTCCTTCGCTATGATCCACTGTCATCTGTGAGCTCAGAAAGACGCAATGGAGCTCGTTTGAAGGTGCGGTTGTAATGAATAGTCGTGTGTCTGTCCATTTTGTCGGTCGAGGATGTTGGAAAATGCGTACAAAATTGGATTCATCATAACAGGATTTCAGCTTTTTGGAGCTGGAGTATCGAGAAATTCTGAAAACGCCCACAGCTGTTTCGGCCCATGTCAAGGCAGCCTGAACTAGGTGAGGGATATGTCCGCTACCAGCACTCAGACTGAGATGCTATGTAAGCAGAACTGCTGGCCAGCTGTGGTTCCTGAATTTGCCGGCAGGATGGAATAGATGTTGGAAAAGTTGGAAGCTCAGCTTTTGCAGAATGACCCCAAATTTGGCTATTTGGAATCACCATTTGAGAAGAACCAGTAAGACTTTAAAGGCAGACAGAAAAAGAGTCAGCCTGCCCAAAACAAATGCTACCATCAGAATCTGGCCTCCCTGTGTCGGCCTTGAAAGGCAGACAATCTTAATTTATCCTGGATGTTATGTAAACAAGATACTCTGTGACATCTGTGACCTGGAACAGAGTTCTACTGAACTGCCTGATAATGTTCCATCACTATCAAAGGGACTGTAAGAGCCATCTGCCACAGTTCACAGACATAATTACACTTCAACACACAGGCAAACACAAACATACCACCTTTACTGTGCTTTTCTTCTGCTTTCTATTTTAGCTGTAGTGTCAGAAAGGTCAGCTCAGAGACCTTAGATTGTAGCTTTAGCAATTTTGTTAATACATGTATAGAAACAATTCAGCTTTAAAATGTTAGTGATAAAGCTTTTTCCAGTGAAACAACGCACGGCAGGTAGAACAGGCGAGGTCTGAACGTCAGTGCTGGATCGACTGTGGGGAAGAACAAAGGTTGAGTTACTGAGGATCGAACCAGGGAAAAGTACCAGAAGCTGCGCCGCTTACCATTCCGTTCGGGAAGACCTATCCAGGAGGAGTTAATGACGCGGGGACTCTGTGACCGTAACTCGCTGATGGTGGCAGGTGGCTGAGTGACTGGAGGGCTGACTGATGTAAACTGGCGAGGGATCCAGAGCGCACCACAGTTGACGGCAGATGGGAGTAGCAGATGGAAGAACTAGAGAGTTGTGAGAGAACCAGCTGAATCCAGGAAGGGGAAATCTCACGCTCTGCTTGGTACCACCAAGTGAGTATGAGGGGAGATGCCAGAACAAAATCTGAGCGGCAGGGATTCTTAGGACCTGGTTCCTTGAGCACGACGCCAAGACAGGTGAGTAAATCAAAACACGACAAACTGGAGAACAACAGAAGACAAGGTTAGTCCACAAACGAGGTTTCCAGGAACTCAGAGATACGAGGCTCAGAGGACAGGTCGGAGGTCTAGGCATACCACGACTGGGTTAACACTCTGGCGTCTTCCATCTGTCTGAGCACTCTTTAAGAAGCCCATGCTGATGACTCCAGATGCGCTGCAGGTGTGGGCCACGCCCCACAGTCAACTAGAGCCACCTGTGAAGCAGAGTTAGAGCACGGAACACACAGTGAACCCTGACAGTTTTAGCTTTAGAAAGATGGATAAAATTACTTTAGATCAGAAACCCCAAAGGATTTATCTAGTTTATTTCTTATTATGAAGAGAAACAATTACATACTGTGATTTTATGCTTTCTGTATGTTTTTTAATGTATGAAGTAGAAGTCAATCCTTGACTAGAAGTCTAGTCAAGGATTTACTCAGCTTAATCCTGATGTTTTTTTCTATGTAATATTTTCCTCTGTAATGTTTTTCTGTTCATGTACAGAACTTTGAATTGTCTTGTTACTGAAAAGTGCTGTATAAATAAACTTGTCTTGCCTTGCCTTACTGTTGACCCCATGAAAGGTTACGGAACAGGAGATAGGAGCAGGAGCTAGAAGCTATTATTAAGGGTATTCGGATGGAGCCCATGACTCCCTTCAATCAGTCACCGTTATGGCTGGTTAACACAACTTTAAGAACAAGTTATTCAAAATGTTATTGATTTATAATCCAGAACATTATTTTTGAAAGCATAAAAAAATAAAAAATAATAATATTTTGTCTTCTGTTGTGCACTGTATACTGTATACAACTCAAAACTAATTTTGTTTAATGTTAGGTGCCTGATGTATTAATGGGCCTCTTGAATTAGAAGTTGTTTGTCAAAGAATAGTGTTGATATTTATTTAATGCATAAATGAAAAAAGACTCCACTGTTATGATCGTAATCAACCAACATGGAAAATTACATTTTGAAATGTCAATGAGTTAACAGAAGACAAAACTGTAATATTGGATAAACAAATAAAGGAATACACTGACTTAAATGACTGTCTGACTTTTTCCTCAGTTTCTATGAAGAGAATGTAGATCAGGGCTAGATGTGCAACTTTTTAAATCTTTTAGCCAACTGAAGTTGTCAGACAGGTTCTGTTTAAGTGACTTCTTGATTCTACAGATCTGGCAGTAATTAGGCCTGGCTTTTGTTAATGAAATTAACTTTGTTTTCAAAAAATGTGGATAATCACAGAATGGTGGGTGGGGGGAAATGAGTACAGATTTGGTTGAGGAAGCTGTAATTTGTGTTTACACAGTTGGTTATTGTCTCATATTAAAATTGGTTTATGATCTATAACATCTGCGTGTCACAAATGAACTGCAAGTGAACTGCTTCATTTTGTTGTTTTTATTTCAATCTTCATAAGGAATAAAAAGTCTGCCTGTGGTTGTGTAGTGGGCTAAGTCTTTGACTTTGAAACAGGTGACCTGGGTTTGAATCCTGGTTGTATTAGAAAGGGCATCTGGCATAAAAGGTCTGCTAAATATGTGTGCAAGTTGTAATGGCTTGTTGTGCCCCCCCTCTCTGAATAAGGGAGCAGCTGACAAGACTCCATCAGGAAAAATGAACAAGCATCTCAGATAATGACCAGCGCTCCAACAAAGAGCTAAACAAACAACTTTCATTTCCTTTGCTGTTTATTGAACATTAAATGTTTTTTCAGCTTTCAGAGCTTATTGCTGTTTTGTGCCATTTACAAAAAAAGAAGCCATTTTCCCCTCTTTTTAATAATCAAAGCCACACTAGACATTGAAGGTTCAGCCTTAATCTTATGAAGTGGTAAATCCTGGTATTTTGTTGACTCTGGAGCTTTGCAGATAAGATGATTCATGATTTTACAGTAAAGTTTCAACCTTAAAAAAAAAAAAAAAAAGCAAACAAAAAGCTGAGTTCTGGCTCAAACATTTTAGATTTTATTGGAGCCTCGGTATCGACTCGCCTAAAATCGACCACTCAGCTCTAACTTCCAGAAACTCTTCAGGCCGGCTGACAATCACAGCGGCAGCTCATTAGCAGAGAAGCTGCTGATGTGAGACGACACTCAGACCAAACTGTTGACTGGTAGGAGGTGAGAATCACCAAGGAATGAATCATTAAAGCTGCTGCTGACGGACTTACAGCTGAATATAAAAGAAACGTCGCAGGTGAGTTTCACTTACTGCTCACCAACTAATTATACCTTCTAAAACTGCAGGAGGGGAAATATTGTCTCTGTGCTGACGCAGTAAAATGCATGCACTGCACGGTACTCAGCACAGCTACATCTCTGGCTTAACGGGCTCTTTAAAGGCTTTAGTCGATCTCAGATGGGCTTGTAACTCTCAAAGTAAAACCCACATTTTCCAGATTTACTGCTTATCTTTGCTGCTGCTACATTTTTCAGTGACACACAGAGTACTGAGTGCAGGCCGGACAAATTATCCAACCGCTTCCTTGGGGAGATTCATGTTCTTTTAACACTTTTCAAAGTATCTTCATGGATTTTGTTAAAATAAACAATAAAAAGAAACTATCAAAACCGTTTTATTTATCAGCTAACCTCATAAGGAAGGAAACAGAAACAGTAATTAACAAAACAAATATAAAATTAGAAACAGGCTCAACAATTTTTTCTTTTTTAAATAAAATAAAGATCATTAACTAAGCCAGTGTCATGTCATGTGATGATGGAGAACATCAAGCAATGAGAAGGATGGGATAATCATTTACCGTTCGGCTCATCTCCAGGTGGATGGGCCCGTGGGTCATCTAGGCTGGGATTGGAGTCGGGGATTTGGGCTGGAGTCTGGAAGGTCGGTGTTTGATGGTACCCCCCTCCCCCCATTCCGATGATGGGGTTCACCTCCAGGGTCTGGGGGCTGGATACCCATCTGGGTACCTGGACCTGGGAGTATAGGATGTGTGTGATGAGTGTGAGTGTTTTTTTTTTTTTTTTTTTTGTGGGTAAGATTGTATACATGTTGGGGCACTAGGGTGAGAACGTGTGAATGTGACTATCTACATGGTTCTCTGTTCTTTTGTCATGTTGGGTTTAGACTTTCCCCTCTCCTATGACATCTCAGGTCTTTACTAGGTGGGCAGCCCATCCCATCTGTCCTGCTGCCTTCCGTTGGTTGGTGCCTCGACCCACTGGTGCGCTGGTGGTCCTTGGTTTCCGGGGCTGGATGCTTGGTGGCTGGGGGGTCGGGGCACCCCTGGGCCTCAGGTCCCTGGGGCTCATGGCTGGATCCGCTCCAGCGTAGCTGGCTTCCTGTCAGAGCCGGCGGGCTTGTCATCTCAGCTCCTGGGGGTTTCAGCAATGTAGCTGTTGGAGGTTTCCTGGGACTATTCTTCGCTCACCCCTCGGATGGGGAGGCAGCTATTCCTGTCTTTGTCCCTCTTGGGCATCTTTGCTCTGGGGGCTCTTTCAGGCATCTGGGGTTCTAGTTTCCCTGGAGTCTGCCTCGGTGCTCTGGGGGGCCGGTCTTTGGCTCTTCACAACCGCTATTGAGCATTTTTCTCATGGATAAACCTTACATACACAAATGCACTCTCACAGACACTTACAGGTGTTTACAGTTTCATTTATATACAGAAAACACCTATCATTAGCTTAGCTGTCACTTTATACATCTTATATTAATTAATACTGTATATTCCTCAGTGATGGTATCAAGGCATTGGTTGTTTATACCTGTAATACTTTATCAGTTAGTTCTGCTGTTATTTTTATATCTCTCTTCAGGTGTATTCAGAGGATATTATCTTGTTCTCTCCTTTTCCTCTCCTCTTTTACATTTTCTCCCTTTGAGCATTTTGTCTCATCTTTTCTCTTCTTTTTTCTCTTCTACCTTTCTGTTTTTGTATGCACTGAACATGAAATAGTCCCAGAATAAAATCTAATAAGGCTTTATGCATATATAAATCATGCGGAGCAATATGGCGAAAGCAGTGATGCTCCACTTGTGAAAGTAAAATCTGTTGGGTTCTCTTTGGCATTAAGACAACAATTCTTAGTGCTACACTGCCAGACAGGACATGTTAAAAAATAATCATTTACCTGTTCAATAAAAAGTAAACTTACAAAAACATTGGAAAAAGAACCATGGGAGAAAACTGGCAAAGAACAGATCCAGGTTATGGGAATGGAGAACAGACACACAATTTAATTTATTTTAATCTTTGCAATATTTGAAACAGAGATTGCTGAAGAAGAAATCTGCTGATATTTGTATGTTTACTAGTATGCCTAGTTTTTTTCATGACATGCTAAATTTAAATGTCTTTGTTTTGAGTTAAATTTTAACAAGAAAGTTAAATTTTCAAGGCAATTCACCATTCTTTAAATTCACCATTCATCTCCAAATTAGATGACCAATCATTTTAATAATTAGCCTCTTTACTACTGACCAAATTAATCGTGATCATATATTTTCCATAAGCAAGCAGCCATTATTTAAACTGAGGACAGTGTTTTCTGGGACTAGGATGAGGTGTTTCTAATAATAGAAGGCACTGCAGCCGTTTGTGAAGAGAGACAACAGGAGCTGAGGGGAATGATAACTGACTCATAGCTATGTAAACAATAAAAGTACGCAACTCAAAACTCAGTAAAACACAGGAAGAGCTCAAAACACGAGAACCAGAACCCAGACAAAACCAAACCCAATGTCCAGAGATTGTGGCAGTTTGTAAGTATAAAAATAAATACGTAAATACCCTGGCTTGAAAACAAATAAAAAATTACGACTAAGTACAAAATAAGTAACTAGTTTGATACATCAATAAATTAACACATCAATAGCGCAAATTAACGTTCCTGCCACACTGTTGTACATCTGCTTTTACCTTCAATGACATAGTAAGATATCTTGCCTTGGGCAAATAATGCTTCAGCATCACTTTCCTGTTCATTTAAGTCTGTAGAGTAAATAATATGAGAGAAGCCAGGTGGCACCACAGCTCTCACACACTATGTGTGCCCCACTGCTGCAGCACTTCACGACTGCTACTCAATATTGCACAGACCCTTACTTAATTATCTATAGGTAAAAGGTTATCTGGGGATGCGGAATGCTTGAAACTGAAAGTGAATTTTACTCTGTGTAGCCACAGGGTAAAAGTTCATCACCAGATGGTCAGTTGACCCTGAAAAAAAAGAAATGCAACATTTTCCATCCAGGTGAAGTAAACCACAATGAATTCCACACCCTTGATCCCAGTACGTACACTGTTAAACAAGGGGCACATCAGCTCGACACATACACGACGCTGCAAGACATTTTGTCATATTTAGACACACAATACACAATTTGCCAGCTTGCATAGCAAGATAGGAAGCAGTGCTTGAGAAGGTCATTGTGTGAGATTCTCCAACTGTAACAAAAGATTAATTTATTTCTGTTCGATCACCAGATATTATGCTGTGTTATACTTTGTTATACTAACACACAAATATCCTCTTGCCAATGAAAACAACTTTCCTCAAGAATATAAATATGTTGCCTCTCTCTCTGTTTCTTGAAGGAAAAGCTTTATTTAACAGAACCCACTAATTTCCTTCAAGTTTGCTGCTAAGTACCATGCACCAAAACGTCGCACTGGGAATGCATTGACTGAGCTCTGACCCTTTTCTGTTCATCAATAAAACCAATTTCATACATTGATTTGAGTAAATTGTTTTTTATTGATGTGAAGGACTATTTAGTGTGAAAAATGACTATGTTCCAGACTCCACCTGTGAACCTCCCTGGTTTTATTTTTAGTCTGATGATACTCCTCCCTCAGGATGAAACTCATAATTTTCTGCCTTTGCAACCAGGAACATTTAATTCTCCTTCAAAGATGAACAACAGGCAGGCCCACTGATGCCCCAAAGTCCAGCCAGAGCTCCTCTCCTTGCAGTTGAATGCTTAAAAAGACTCATTTAAAATGTAAAAAAGTTAATTAATGTTTTTTGCTGAAATTCTGCTATGGTTGCGCTGATGCCGCTGGCGGATACACTCATCTCTGCAGTGTTTTTCATGCACTTTCTTTGCAGCTGCCAGTGGTTTTCTCTTCTTAAAGCCTTATGCTGCTATGGAAACAAGAAGGGTTCAAATCCCACCTTTTCCCCTCATCCTCCTCCAATCCCCACCTTTCTTTCTCTACTCTCAATCCAATCTCCTCTCCCAGTGAAACCATTAAATTATCAATCCACAACCCCCTCAGGGTTCATATCTCCTCCCCATATCTTATCTTTTCTCTCTGTCAATATTTACACTGCCTCTCATGGACTCGCTCAGGTAATAGTGTCTTAGTCCCAAAGCGCTGCATGGTAAAAACACAATTACACACCCAACCAAACACACACACACACACGCACAAAGGCAGGTTGGGAGCAAAATGGCCATTCTATCTAAATGAGCCCCATTTAGCTAACTGCACTAGTTGTCGGCACCTGCTTTCCTCTTCGTGTGTGTGTGTGTGTGTCATCATCCATGTTCATGTGCTCCCTGAAGTGGATGTACATGTGTTGCTCATTGTGTGTTGTGGGGAGCTACTTTGTTTGTGTGCTCCACTGGTAGCTTCGCTGTCTTCTCTTGTAATCTCATGCCTGAGAAGAGAGAAATTGAAAAGAACTGGGAAGAGAAATCTCCTGTGAAAAAGAAATAAAATCTCTGACATGGGTCTGCCATAAGTGAAAAGAGTGAAAATGACAGAAATATATGTATACTATCTAGCCAAAGGATACCTCTTGAGCTTTTTTTTTTTTACGTTGTCACTTATAGCCCCAAACTTTGATGTATTTTAACAGGATTTTATGATAGTTTAACACGGAAGAGTGCATATTTCTTGAAGGAAGTTAAAGCAAAATGATGCTTGTTTTTATTTTACAAATAAAAATCTGAAAGTGTGTCGGGCATTTGTATTAAACGCCCCTCAGCTGATACGCTTGAATAAAATCTAGTGCAGCCAGTTGTCTTCAAGGGTCACCTAATGAATAAAAACTGTATCTAATTTAATCTCAGTATAAATCCAACTTTTATATAACCGTTGTATATTGACTCATTCAACTCTGTAAAAAAAACTGTTAAAAATAAAGAATTAACTGGGTAAAATTATGTCATGATGAGTTTATGTAAACTTCTTTCTCAACCACTATATTTACTTTAGATGTTAGTAATATTTTTTTTGGGTCGAATAATTTAAAACATCATATTGAAACAAGACTCCCTTTGTGTAACCAAGAGTCTAGTAAGCGGTGCCATCGTATACAAGGCAACACTTTTAGTTGTAACTTATGGCTTAGGGGCAGTGAGGGAGCTCATGCAAGTTATAATTCCTTTTAACTTCATAATTCATATTTTATGTTTTTACAACCACAAACTTCAGTGAGTTTTATTCAGATTTCTTGTGAAGTACAGCACAGTAGTGTGAAGTATTGTGAAGTGTAAGAACAATTATGCACAATGTGTGGTGTTTTTATGAAGAAAAACCTGCATACGTGTTTATAACCCATTATGCTGATACCCCTAGATAAAATATAGTGCAACCAAATTCTCCTGCTCATAATTTCCTCTCAGGAAATTAGCATATTTATAATATGCATTTTTATGCAGATGACAGTCACATTTTTTGGCCACTAAAAAAGGAAAATAGCTACTCTGCAAATAAACTACTTAAATGCATTGCAGAAATCAAGTCATGAATGTCAACACATTTCTTACACCAAAACAATAAAAAGGCTGAGATTATGCTGTTTTGGCCTAGTGATATCTTTCTGTCCAGCTTTTTCCAACTGAGAAAGCTGATCATGTCATAGTTTAAGTTTCTGCCTTAGTTTAAGTTTGTGTTCTGGGTTCCTTTTCGCTTGATTTCTGTTATAGTTTGTGTTGTGTCTCAGTATCTGATTTAAGTTCTGTTAGGTTCTCAGCACTTATGCCTGGTCTGATCAGTCATTTCCCATACCTGCTTAGCTCTGCCCAATTTGCATGACCTATTCATCTGGTCCATCTGCATTAGCCAGTATATAATCCGCCTTCAGACCAGACATCGGTGCCAGATCATTTACGAGCCAATTGGTGAGTTTTTTCCAGCGTTCTCTCTCTGATAGACCTGTCAATATTACCCGATTGCCTCCGGATACTCAGCCAGCCTGATCCCTGAACCTGTTTTTCCTGCCTGATCGGACTGCCTGCCTGTTTTGCCTGACCTGGTTCTGTTTGTGGAGTATCTGAGTTTGCCTGATCCCTGCCTGTTTTTGTCTGCTCATCTGTGTACCGTTATGGACTGTTATTCGACCACGAGCTCTGTTTTTGTCCTGTCTGCACCTTTTTGTTAAAATAAACCTTCTTAATCACTTATCCTGCTGTCTGGCTGAATACTGGGTCCCTCTGTTTCTGGTTCATGACAGAAATATTACCTATAGTTCTTCACTTCACAATTTTTTAGTTCTTTCTATCTAAAATAATGACATTTCACTTATTGCTCATTAAACCAAGTTTAAGAAGTTGGCTTTAAATATTTTATTGTTTGTTTTTGTGCATCTGTTCTTTATTTTACATATTATTGTATTTACTGCTGTTATTCTGTTTTGAATGACTAGTCCTTTAGAGGATGTAAAGCACTTTGGCCAACTGAGTTGTATTTTAAAATGCTAGATAAATAAAGCTGAGCTGAATTGGGTAATCGCTCTTTAGGAAAGAAACATCATGAAGACCAATAAACATAGCAGACAAATTAGGGACAACGTTGTGGAAAAGTTTAATACAGGTTTAGGTTCTAAAACAATATTTCAGGCTTTGAACATCTCAGAGCCCTGTTAAACCCTTCTTTTGTTTCTTGGTCTTTCAGCTTTGCCTTTTCAGGGGGTAGCCACAACCCTTTTGTTCTGCATATCTGTCTATTTCACCACCCACCTTCATGTTTTTTTTTTCACTTTATCCCTAAATCTCCTCTTTGGTCTTCATCCAGGCCTCCTGCCCAGCAGTTCTCCTCAGTAATCTTCTACCAATGTACTCACTATACCTCCTTTGTAAATGTCCATACCATCTCAGTCTGGCCCCTCTAGTTAATCTCCAACACATCTATTATGGGTTTTGCTGTCCCTATGATGTACTCATTCCATCCTTGTCACTCCCAAAGAGTACCTCAACACCTTCATCCCTGCTACCTGCAGCTATGCCACTGTCTCTTCCTCAGTGCCACTGTCTCTAAACCACGCATCCCTGGTCTCACTACTGTTTTGTACACCTTTTCTTTCATTCTCCGCAAATACTCTTTCATCACACAACACAGCCATTCCACGGCAAACCCCTATCTCTCTAAATTGTCTCTGACTGTTCCCAGTTCTCACCAGAGATCACACTGTCATTTGCAAACATAGTCCACACAGGTTCCTGTCTAACCTCATCTGTCCATCGTCACAGAAAAAAAGAAGGGGCTCAGAGTCAGTATTTGATGGAGTCTCATTTCCACATTGAACTCCTCTGTCACACCTACATCACACCTCACCACAGTCCTAAAGCTCTCATGCTTGCGTCACTGTAACATACTTTCCTGCTACTGCTACTCCTTCCTAATACAGTACCATAACTCAGCTCTGAGAACCCTGTCATCTGATTTTGTAGAAACACAATGCAACTCCCTCTGGTCTGCTGTGTTGTTCTCCGTAGATCAAGGTTGGAGAGCGTGGCAGACCTCCGGCAGGTGGCACATTATCATCATCTGCTGCAGTGTTTAAAAGGAGCAGCCGGACAGCCATTATTGGCCTGATGATTGCACAAATGTTGGTAGAGTCAAGCCTCTAAGAAAACCTTCCTATGTCAAGTCTGAGTATTTCATAGAGTTTTCTTCCTTCATCCCGTTAAAATCTGCTATTGTTGAACCTCAAGTTGATTACCAAGCTGCTTACCTGGATTACTCTTCAACACTCCCACGTTGGCAATAACTCTGGTTCCCATGTTTCCACGGCCGTCCTCGCTGAACCTCCTGTTTGCATGCTCTCCACTGACCCAAGGACTCGTCAACTCGATCTCCTCCGGGTAACCTCCGGACGCCCAGCCTCACCTCAGGGTTCACTGCCTCCACTCGGACCTTCTCCGCCCACATTAAACAGTAAGCCTCGTCATGCAAACCCTTACAAGCGTTTCCTACCACAACTAACTATGTCTCTCCTTTTGAGACCCAGCATAGCTCCTGGCAACCAACGCTCCAAATAAATACTCTAAACCAGTTCCATTGAGTCACTCTGGAGGTTTCTGCATGTGGGTCAGGAAGATTCTGCAAATCATGTAATGAACATTCTCAAAGCAAATACTGCATTTGTAGTATTTTTCTTGGCATGAAACCAACTGACCTCAATATAATATCCACTACTCTTTCCTATAACTTCAGCTTCCACCACTTTGTCCTCTTCATCTTCCTTACCATCAGAGTTATCTCAGAGTTGACATCCTCCTGGAACAAACCGCTGTTCAGTCATGTTACAGCGCCTGGTTATGAACAGTATGTGGGGATCTGGAGAGCACCAATGAAGCTGGACCAATCAATCTTCAGCCCATGGTACCAGGCAACTTACCTGGCACCATCATACAGCCATTGTGTGGGTGGCCCCACGACCCTTTCATCTAAAGCTGAAGAAAACTTAACATGCTCTAGCGACCATAGCTCATGCTCTGAGCTTGGCTACCATGCTGCAAATCTATCAAACTCTCTGCCTGTCCAAACGTAAAGCTTAGATGCCACCTGAGAACCCTCTGCTCCCCCCCCCCCCCAATGTGATCAGGATCACCTCAGATTATATCCTCCCCACATCAAGCTGTACAACAGTCTAGCTGGGTAAGGAGGGGTGGTTGAATGAGGGCATCTATGCCTAACATTTTCTGACAACCCATATATAGACAGAGCCATCTATTTGGACAAAGCAGTGTCCATGGAAAGACTTTTTGGACAATCTCTGTATGCAATACAAGCAAAGTTTGAACTCAGGAAAAAGCTAACTGAAGCAATGCATCGATTACTGACGTTACACAAGGTCCAGGCCTAATGTGAGTTGACACACAGGCTGCTGACTGCACCACCGACACCGAAGAGAGCAGCATCATCTGTGCCTCGCAACTCCGTGTGGCACAGTCCCAAATTCAGAAGCATGATTACTGCAAGTCAGCTTGGAGCAAAGGCCCTCCTCTGGTTCTTCAAAGGGATTTGACTTCTCAGAGGAAGAAGACTCAGTACTCATAGCAATGGGACTGACAAATGAGGGGCTTCAGAAACAGGGAGATCTAACTGGCCCTCATTTGTTTCCGCCCAAAAGGCATGCTGTTCTGTTTTTGGGCCTTAGTCCCAAAAGGCCCTACAATCCTCAGACATAGTCTCTCAAACACAATTTTCCAATGCACACACTGTTTGCACTTTCATTCCCAGGTTTGAGTGTGTTAAATGTTGCTCAGGGAATCACAAATAATTTTCAGAATGTCTGTGTAACTGTTCCAAATAGTTCAATAAAGAGTGTAATTACTTACAAAACAATCAAAATCAATACCACAGAGTGCTGCACAGTCCAATGAAGCTGCCCCTCACCATTTCAGCATAGCGCAGCAACCCCAGGGTTAGAGAAAAACATCATCATGGATTCTCAGTTTTAAATACAACTGTAGGAACTGAAGCTGCGAAGGTTGTAAAGGAGGACATAAACATGTTGTTGGCAAAAGGAGTGACTCATGTGGTTGCCTCTTCAGAAACAAACAAAGATCCAAACAGCTATTTGGTTGTTGTGAAGAAGGGAGGAGGGCCCTCTATCCATCCAGGATTTAAGAGTGTTAAACAAGTACCTTTGCATGTGCAAATTTCAAATGTTGACACTGAACCAGAATCTGAATGCTTCAACCCGAGTGAAAAGGTTTGCAACTATTAATCTCACGGATCTCAGTTCATGGTCCTGCCCTTTGGTCTGTCACTTGCCCCTCACACATAGTGTGGAGACAGCGTTAGCCCCTCTCAGAGATAAGGAAATTTGTATCCTGACTTATCTGGACGACTGGGCTTTGATACCCAATCCCAGAGAGCCGTGGACAGAACCGGTGCCACCGATGTCACACATCGAAGCTCTGGGATTTTTGATACATTTCCAGAATTTTCAGAAGTTGAGTGTTCAACTTGTTTTACTAATAACCATAGTCTTTTTTTTACTCAAATACGTCAAAAGAATGCTCCAACCCAACTACAAGTATTGTTACGGTTAGTCAGTAAAGACATAAATCTTTTTCTAAAAACTTAGATTCATGTCACACACTAAAGTAACTCCTGATCAAGACAGCTCACGGTATGTCTGTACAGATTGTGCTTCGCCCAGAGATTCATGCTTACTGTGGCCAAAAAGACTCAAACATACTGCAAGCTTCTGCAAACAGCACATGCTAATTAACAAATGCACTGGCTGTGTTTGTGTAAGATGCACTTCCAGGGGACATGAGGTTTGATGAACAGTTTGTTATTTCAGCATGTGGAGAACATGGCATCAACTCCCAGTGGTTTAAGAACCTCCTGTCTTCATATTATGTTAGTTTCACATTACTTATGCTCTATATGCCTCGGCCTCTTTGTTAGTTTGTTTATTTCTGACCTTCTTCATGTTTCTCAATGCCACTTTTGCTGGTATTGCACAATAGATTATCTTTCTCCTTGGTGATCAAAGCACCCTAAACTTTTTTTTTCTGTCCTACTCCCACAAATTAGTTACAAGTGGAATCTCTGCACCTGTTCTCTTTGTGCCTGAGGCAGAGAGCTTACAAGTAAAGTCTTCATGTTGCAATTAGTCGCTGCAAATACAAATAAAGACTCAAAGAACAAGGAGGGTTGCTCTGAAGACAACTAAAAATGTAATAGACCAGACTCGATAAGCACCACTGTTTCATTAAAGTTTTCCAGGCACTGCTGTTTTTTGTAGTTTCTCTTTTGTGCGTGCGCACATAAGCGTGTGCAAGTTTTTAATGCGTTTGCTGGTTTTGATGTGTTATCACATGACTGATTTATGTTTCTTTACTCGGATATACATGTGTTTTTCATATTTTTCATACTTGTAATTATAGATGGACAAGAACCTGCTGATAATGTGAAACCAATTTAATTCAAATATTTTATCCTTCTAATGAAATGCGTTGCATAAAAGTCAGAGGCGTTTAAAACTTATGGTGCAGCAGTCTATGTATGTAAGTTTCTGGACTCAAAGAGTATGACAACTTCAATTACAATAAACCACAAGATTACTGCACATGCTAAAGGAAATCTGCTTTATAAAGCATTACATCTGTAATGCAAGAAGCCAGAGATTGTAATGAGAAGCTTGTGAAAATGACATCACAAGATTTTAAATATTTAAATTCCCAAAAGCTTCGCAGCTAGCGCCATCACATCTCGAAATCAAACTTTCATATGATGTCAGTTTCAGGCCAAGAAATCTATATTAATACTTAAACAGGGTCTTTCAAAAGTATTCACACCCCTTTGACTACACAACCACAAACAACAATGTTTTTTTCATGGCATTTATATGACAGAGCAACACAAAGTGGTGCATAACTGTTTAATGGAGGGACAAGCAAAACATTTTGACAAATATAAATCTGGAAAGAGTTGAATGAATTAGTGGTAAAGGCCATTATGTTATAATATTATAATAAAACTTAGTAATAATTACCTTCCTATGGTTGTCTATATACAGCAGTCAGTGCTGTCAAGTGTGAAAAACTGATAATTCCGATTGGTCCGTTCCTGATTTGCACTTTGCTCAATTCTATAGCTAATAACAACAATGTCAAACTTACATTTGCTTCGGCCAGAGATGTACAAGAGTCTGCTCTTCTTGGTTACCAACCTCTTCGCTGGTGCTTGGTTGGCACATTTGCCTTAAGTTCTGTATAGTCTCTACCATGGACATCTTCATGCTAAGCTACATGCATCTGCTATGTTCTTCTTCTTCTTCTTCTTCATTTTCTGACATCTTCTTCTTGTTAAATTTTTTTTCCTTGGTTGACAAAAAAAAAAACTTGGCCCAGTACCACCTCCAACAACAATTAGCTTCAACCTTAAATTCATTCTGTCCGGATGGCGATTTGTCTGTATACTATTTCCTATTGTTTGTTTGTTTGTTGTTTTTTGGACAATGACAACCTGGAATGAAAACAAGCTGAAATGAAACCGAAGTTACGAGGCTATTTATAAAATGTAAGGAGTAGAAGGTACAGATAATTGCATGAAAAGGTAAGGAGTAGAAGCAAATACTGGGCTAAGAGATAATTACTCCAGTAAAGCATAGATAAACAGGGACTATGAAGCTGGTCAGATATAATGGAAGGCTGTAGGAATTTAAACACATGCCAATGCTAGAATCAAACTTGCCAACAGACCATTTGTAACTCTGGAGGACATGCAGAGATCCACTGGCTAGAGGGGATAATCTGTTGACAGGAAAGAATGTATTTGTGCACTTCACAAATATGGCCTTGATTGGAGATGCTGGTATAAATTCTTAGTCATTCAAGACAAGAGTCCTGGCTGTTTTAATAAAAGGAAACAAGATGTCTTCTTTAAAGATACATAATCTTGTATCCATAAAACTTCACTTCTGGACATGGGTTTGGGTTGCTGGTGCCTACCTCCAGTGGTCATTGGGTGAGAGGAGGGGTACACCCTGGACAGGTCGTCAGTCCATCCCAGAGCAACACACACACACACACACACACACACACACCTAAGGATAATTTAAAGAGACCAATTAGCCTAACACTCATATTTTTGGACTGTGGCACGAAGCCGGAGTGCTTAGAAAAGATCCTTTTTAATTTCTCTGATCTTTCTTCACCATATAGAATAACCACAATATTCCACCTGACCAAAATTTATCATTTTGGCCTACATGTAAAACTTATGTGTGGTAGGGCTGGACGATATAGAAAAAAAAAGCATATTGATAAAAGAAAAATCATATTGTTCGATATTGATAATTATCAAAAACTTTCAAAACATATATTTTAAATACAGCCCTGGCTATCTTATGCTGTTGTTTGATGATCCATTTTTAGATAAAGGACAACAAACACTGAATTCAAACCCTTTATTCAACCAACTTTTTTACCAAAACTGCAAGTTTTTAAAAAAAGAAAAAAGAATGTGTGCTCTCTGAAGGAAGGAAGGAAGGAAGCAAGGAAGGAAGGAAGCAAGGAAGGTTATTCCATTGAACTTTCTATTGGCCCTTTTTTTTTAAATCACACCACACATCTATCGATCGATATATATTATTGGATTATCGTCCGGCCCTAATGTGTGGCAAAAGAATAACATTGAAGAACAGCCTTATCACACCATCCCTACTGTAAAACATAATGGTGGCAGCCTCATGCTCTGGGAAAGCTTGCCTTCAGCTGGGACAGAGTTGATGAGACATGGTGATAATGACAGGAACTCTGGAATAATGCCATGTTTCTAGGAAATCTAGAAACATGACAGTTTTCCACATGTAGAATTATAACTCAGGACAACGGAATAAATCCAATGAATGTTTATTTACAAAAATAAAATTCAATTCAATTCAATTTTATTTATATAGCGCCAAATCATGTCATCTCAAGGCACTTTACAAAATCAAGTTCAATCATATTATACAGATTGGGTCAGATTATACAGATTGGTCAAAAGGCAATAACTGTTCAACAAGGGATGGTGCTGCTTGTGTAAAGTAGTAGCGTGTGGAGAAAGAGAAGAGTAATTAGTTGCAGCAGCAACATAAAGCAGGATTGAAGCTGACAGTCTGAGAGGTGATGGAGAGCGTACTGATTCAGTGGAGTGGAAAGTGGAGAGGTGGAGAGAATCCTGGTGGCAAATGGAGGGAGGCTTTGGGTGA
Organism: Fundulus heteroclitus; assembly: GCF_011125445.2. Classification (NCBI taxonomy): domain Eukaryota; kingdom Metazoa; phylum Chordata; class Actinopteri; order Cyprinodontiformes; family Fundulidae; genus Fundulus; species Fundulus heteroclitus. Next base: position 40,033,302 of record NC_046382.1, read on the forward strand.
GGATTTTTTCCTCCAAAGATGGATTCCTATGAGCAAAGTAGAAACTGAACTGAACTTTGGAGGGCAGGCAGGCGGGTGATGGCTTAAGGTGGCAGAGCGGCGGTGAAAGACCCTGGGTGGTTATTTCCATGACCGGACAGTCACTCAGAGGCTGAGAGCAAAAATCAACGGGTTCACCTGAAAGTTAAGCTCAAGGCCAATTACGTCAAAAGACATAAGTATTGTCCCACAGGAGAAAACAACAACAAGAAGATGTGAGGCCTTGACTCTACCAAACACGCGGTGTCTGAAAATCCCCAACAGGTGAACAGCAGGCAAGCATGTCCTCCAGCAGAGAGAAGTCACAAAACTTCTCTCACACACACCAGGTTCGTGACAGGGGCCAACATTCACCCCCCAGCAGAACTACTACTCTATACACTTTTTTTTTACTTTGGACATAAACTTTATTATTCAACAGCACATTCACAATGTACATTTGAGTGAAATTTCATTGAAAGGCTCTGAGTAAACCACAGTACAAAAGAGAAATATTATGAATATAAGTTTTTGCATTATATACAAATTCAAAGTATAAAATAAAAAAAAATAAAACAACCAGAAAGTAATGAAAATATTGTGACATTTTTTCAGGAATGTAGCAGCAACCCAAAATTAAGATATTTTATATGGTCAGAAAGGTTATGTGTGAGACACTATGAGTAGTGCATATTGTGGGTATTGGGAGCTTAGCAGTCTTATGATACGTGGAATGAAGCTGTTGTGAAATCTGGTTGTGTCCTCAGGGAGTGTTTTGTCTGATACATGGGAATTACGCAGTAATTTATATTGTTCTGTAAAGTTACTGCCATCTTCCTTTTCTGACTCTAGCATTTAAATCTTATTAGATGCTAAGGACTATTTGCACACTTTTTGGCTTCTCAGGATCAGATTGTTTTTTTTTCTCTCCAGTCCACCAGGTGTTTCACCTCCTCTCTGTAGGTCAGCTAGCTGTTGTCCCTGATGAGCTTCATTACTGGCGATGTCTTGGGTCATCAGGGTGAAAAGCAGCGGGTTCAGTATGCAGCCCTGGGGGGAGCCAGTGCTGACAGCCATCACGCTGGACGTGTGTGTGCTGACCCAAACAGACTGGGGTCTGTCTGTGAGGAAATCCAGTAGCTAGTTACGCATGTGGGTGTTGATCGTGTCCATGCATTCATCCAGAGAATCTATGGAATACGTTTGATCAAAGCATATCCACATCTGAAATATACACAGGTCTAAGCAAAAGAATTCATAGTCCTTGAACTATTTCCCATTTTATCACATCACAGCACACCTCAGTGTTATGTGGCCTACCAACACGAGGTAGTGCAGACTTTGACTGGGCCATTCTTACACATTTAAGAAAAGACGGAACATTTGAATTGGCATTTAAAACAAGGTGGGAAGCTGTTTAAAATGTACGGTTAAAGTAAAAAAAACTGTTAGGGCGATGTATAAGAATGGAAAGGCCAGACCAAATTGTTTGAAATTCCTTTTATTATTATTTCTTCAAGTGCCTTTATCTTTTCCTTTTCAATTTTTCAATTACAGTTTCACTCTGTCTGCACTAATGTGATCCAAAACCAACTGATCCCTGAGAAAATGATGATGCGGGCAAGAACCAAATATGAGCAGACAGTCTGACAGCGAGAACCCCATAGTGAACATCAGCTTGTCAGTGTATCTATTAAAACACGGCAGTCGGCAACTACTTTTCATCTCACTGAAATTGCAGCAGCTGTCAAACGCGTCAGGACAAAGGTATTTTCTAAGGCTGCAGGGAACGTGACAAAACTCCCCTGCCAGCGTCATGATGAGCTGTGTGATGGCCTCGCTGAGAGCGGTCCCAGTTAATTACCTAAGGAAGTCTACATCTCTTTGATGTGGCTTTGTGACAAGGCTGAAGGTTTTGCAGAGGCAGTAGATAGTTCTGGAGCTGCTGCAGCAGCACTGTGACCATTTAAAACCACATTAATCAAATGAGCTGCTGCTGCCCTGCCAACAACAAAAAAGCTGATGAGCCCGATCTGATCATGGATCAATGCTCAGACCTCTTTACACAAAGGGAGGGACAGGACCAAGACTCCGGACTGAGCTGTGACTGAGGTAATTCTGTTCAAATCTCAGATCGACAATCTGACAATCTGGCAACAATAATAAGAAGATCTATATATCTGTTAAAAGAAAAATGCTGGAACACATTTTTTTGGTGTTACTTTTATGCTTGTGCTCTCAAAAACCTACTAACTCGTTTTAAAATGGTGCATTGTTCTTTTTATTTTTTTATTTCTTCAGATTTTGAGGTTTACATACACTCAACATAAATATAAACGCAACACTTTTGGTTTTGCTCCCATTTTTTATGAGATACACTCAAAGACCATTCCCCTCAAATATTGTTCACAAACCAGTCTAAATCTGTGATAGTCAGCACTTCTCCTTTGCTGAGATAATCCATCCCACCTCACAGGTGTGCCGTATCGAGATGCTGATTAGACACCATGATTAGTGCACAGGTGTGCCTTAGACTGCCCACAATAAAAGACCATTCTAAAAGGGGCAGTTTTGTTTTATTGGGGGGGGGGGTGTCAGGGGGCTCAGAAAACCAGTCAGTATCTGGTGTGACCACCATTTGCCACACACAGTGCAATACATCTCCTTCTCAAAGAGTTGATCAGGTTGTCAATTGTGGCCTGTGGAATGTTGGTCCACTGCTTTTCAATGGCTGTGTGAAGCTGCTGGATATTGGCAGGAACTGGTACACGCTGTCGTATACGTCCATCCAGAGCATCCCAAACATGCTCAATGGGTGACATGTCCGGTGAGTATGCCGGCCATGCAAGAACTGGGACGTTTTCAGCTTCCAACAATTGTGTACAGATCCTTGCAACATGGGGCCGTGCATTATCCTGCTGCAACATGAGGTGATGTTCTTGGGTGTATGGCACAACAATGGGCTCAGGGTCTTGTCTCTCTGTGCATTCAAAATTCCATCACTAACATGCACCTGTGTTCTTCGTCCCTAACAGACGCCTGCCCATACCATAACCCCACTGCCACCATTGGCCACTCAATCCACAACATTGACATCAGAAAACCGCTCACCCACACAACGCCACACACGCTGTCTGCCATCTGCCCTGAACAGTGTAGACTGGGATTCATCCGTGAAGAGAACACCTCTCTGACGTGCCAGACTCCAGCGAATGTGAGCATTTGCCCACTCAAGTCAGTTACAACAAACTTGAGTCAAGTGGAGACCCCTGATGAGGACCACAAGCATGCAGATGAGCTTCCCTGAGACGGTTTCTGACAGTTTGTGCAGAAATTCTTTGGTTACGTAAACCGATTGTTTCAGCAGCTGTCCGGGTGGCTGGTCTCAGACGATCTGGGAGGTGAACATGCTGGATGTGGAGGTCCTGGGCTGGTGTGGTTACACGTGGTCTGCGGTTGAGGCTGGTTGGCTGTACTGCCAAATTCTCTGAAACGCCTATGGAGACGGCTTATGGTAGAGAAATGAACATTCAATACACGAGCAACAGCTCTGGTTGACATTCCTGCTGTCAGCATGCCAAATGCACTCTCCCTCAAATCTTGTGACATCTGTGGCATTGTGCTGTGTGATAAAACTGCACGTTTTAGAGTGGCCTTTTATTGTGGGCAGTCTAAGGCACACCTGTGCACTAATCAAGTATCTGATCAGCATCTTGATATGGCACACGTGTGAAATGCACCCATGGTGTAGCATCTGTGGAGGATCTGAGTGCTTTACATCAACACTCTACGTGGTCTAGGGATTCAACACTCAACCTTTTTCCGCAGTTTTAAACAAAGCATCGCTATGTTTCTCTGAGGCCGATGTGTCTGCACTGAGGCTGCCTGCCACCTCTCCCATTCCACTCTTGCTGTTCCTTGAAAGACAGTGGCAGTTTTGAGTGACACTGGCTGATAGTTGGTTCACTGCCTGTCTCGCTGTTTTTGTTAATTACTGAGCAGAACTAGCAAGGCTGATGATTTAGACAGGTGTCCTCCCAAGGTAGTTATCCCCAGCAGAACCAGAGGTCTCCTTTATGAAGCTTGCGTACGCACAAAATGGGGATTAAGTCTTGTGTATGCCACTTTCCATGCAAAGACAGTCTATAAAGGAAAAAAAAAAAAAAACGTCAGAATGTCCAGTCCCCCACGCAAACTCTCTCCCATATCTACGCGCCTTTTGGAGACAGGAGAAATTATAAGGTGGCAAATTGCAGCCACGCAGCATCATGATTCCTCTCAGACATTCAATTTCACTTGATATCAGACTTTAATCACAGATTGACTTTGTCATAAGCATTCAAAAACGCAGTGTTATTCATGCTTGTGCTGGTAACACATAACTATACATAAAGACCTTTCAATGAATAAAAAGGCCCTTGAGCCAACTTAAATCAAAGTCTGTACAACATTTTATTAGGGTTTTCTACCATCACATTCCTCTCCCTGATGATCTCTAGGGTGATGTGTACCATAGATTAACACATACATTGTAACAAGGTGTTAGCTGCACCCATCACGGTATTTAAATATTTACAACAATCAGGCAATGTGTGAGCTAATAGTCACACATTGTTACAATGTATATGTTAATCTTTTGGTACACATCACCCTAGTATAAATAAATGTGTCATGAAATTACGAAATAATGAATGTACCATTAAATGTTCCATGAAATAATTAAACATACAATTTCTTTATTTGATATATCATTAAATTATGAAATGTAAAATTCAATTATTAAATATGCCCTTTCAGAATCAGAATATTTTATTTGTCACTGAGGCAAAATTTCTCTTTGGCTACTCCAGTTCACATTACAGTTCACATTAAATTATAACATTAAATAATTAAATGTAATTTTTGTTATATAAATTCATTTGAATATACATTTCATTATTTCACTCTGTATTTATTTAATTCATGGCACCACGCAGCAGACTATCATAAAGTCATTTAAACTGTCACCTTCACCCATCAAACTCAGTGGGCGGGATTAGGGAGACCCTGATGCCTGATTGGCTGCTTCACAGTGACCAAGACGAGAGAACTTCTCCCTGGTTGAATATTGACACCAAGGTCAATATTTCTGCTGTAAAATATAGAAATAATGTGTTGCAATTTGTTTAGCACAAAACAACTCCAGCCTCTATATCCCTAGTTTGGTCTGAACTATCTCTAAAAAAGTTCACGAGAGAGCTCACTGTGGTCGTGGTCCAGCATGGGGGAAGCAGACTGATATAACAGAGATTGGCGACACTCCCATAGACTTCGATAGAAAGAATGGAATGCGTAAGTCACATGGGTCATACAGCCGTAATACTAGCTAATACTAGGAAGACTAATGTCCTGAAGAAAAATAGATTGTCTGTGTTTTCATATGCGTTTGCTCCATCTATTCTTTATGCCAGTGGCCTTCATCTGATCTTTGGTAAAAATTCAAAGTCAAAGCTTTCTTTCATAGGACTGGATACATTTTTTTCTGTATCAAGTTGCCCTTCTATCCTTTTCCGTGTGATCTTTTTTGCTTTTTAATTCCTCCCTCAGTTTTTTCACCTCATGTGCCTGCTTTGTATAATAAAAGACCTTGTATAATAAAATTTTGGTTATTTGTAATACATGTAGTACTCAGTTCACGTTACAAAACGAAGTATACAACAAATATGTCTTCCCCAGAATATAATTCATCCTGACTCATCAGTCAAAACATATATAGTCACATATTTTCCTCCAAGATATTTAAAACTTTTTTTATTTAGATCATCTCTATCATTCAGCTCATTTTCTATCTGATACCAGATAAAACAGACTGACATCTGCTATACATAGGATTTTTTGGACGTACAGGAGTAAGTCCTGCAGAGATATCCATGCTTTGTTGAAGGATGTAGAACTGAAGGTAAGCTGGAGGACAAGGTCTAGCATTCCCAGCATGCAGAAAACAACTGAAAGCTTTAAAACTGATAATATTACTCCTGTTTGGTTTGCTTTACGTGCAAAACTTTATTCTAAACCATTGTAGACATATTAATCAGTGTATTGCATAAACATCTATTTTTTTATCAAATATGATCTGTAGCCCCACTGTATTCTACGATATGAGGGGAATAACGTTTTCACTCTTTAGAACACAGATAAGTGATCCGTGACGCTCCCAAAAAATACTATAAATAAAATACCTAAATAAAATGCAGTCAGTGAAGTAATCAGAGCACATTACTGGTCAATAATTGCGGTAGAAAGAGAAATTGGTTGTTTTTTGTAGTCTATGCTGCCAGCAGCAGCCACTCAGACTAACAGACAGCATTGAGAGGTTTGGAACCATTGAGGGATACATGAACCACGTGACCTGGGGTCGGCGAGTTCAAAGTCATTTGCTCAACCAGTGTGTGGTAAACAAATTGCAACACGTTATTGCTGCACTTTACGGCAAATATACTGACCTCGCAGTCAATATTCAACCAGGAAGTTGTCTTGCTCAGTGTGAAGTAGCCAATCAGGCGTCAGGGTCTTTCTAATCCCGCCCAGTGGGTGGGATTAGAGTGACGTGGGATGAAGGACTGCAGTGGAGATGAAGCAGTTTTTATTCAACATGGAACACAGTAGGTCTACGGTCGGTCTGAGTTGTTTGACTCAACTAATTATTTAACTGAGACAAGTCCAGAAAGGACCAAGCCTGGAGAAGAGTGAGTGAGGAGACTGGAGTGGCAGTTAAGTGAAAGCGTCACTAGATAGTGGCGTTGTACTGCTGTATTTCTGGCTTGTCGCTCAATGTGTCAATGCTGTCGCCTGCCATGCGAACAGCTGGCAATATGTAGGGCGAGCGACAGCAAGCAAAAGTGAGTTTGTCGGCAAAATCGCATTTTGGAGTGAAAGGACCCTGAAGGTTATACTATCTCTTAACTTTATGGTAAAATACATTGTTTTGTAATATGCATTGTTTTTGCTGTGTTTACACAACATTGTACAATGACTGTGAATAGTATGAGCTTCAGTTAGTGCTATTACTCCTTCAGACCAGAGGGGCTGCTGTGAGAAGGAAAAAGAAAGGGAGAGAGTACTGACAAGAAGAAAAGATCAGATTAAGAGAGATTAAGAGAAGCGGTTGTTAAAAAGCTGAAAATAAAGTTCACAAACTTGAGCCATCCTCTCCAGCGTGGAAAGCAAACAACAGTTTTGTTTTTCAGAGCTTACACAGATATTCAACACAACATTTACTAATGCTTTACACAGTATGAGGTGAAATGTTTTTTAACATCCTTCCATTTTTTCCTACCACATGGGCTCAACGTTCTAAGATTTGAGTAGTGTGGATAAAATGCTATTCCTTAAATGGATTCAATCATCTATCCATCCATCCATTTTCTTACTCACTTATCCCTCATGGGGTCGTGGGGGTGCTGGTGCCCATCTTCAGGAGTTCAATGGTTGAGAGGCGGGGTACATCCTGGACAGGTCACCAGAGACACACAGGACACCAGGACAAACAACCATTCACGCACACACTCACTCACTCCTAAGAGCAGTTTTAGAGAGACCAATTAACCTAACAGTCATGTTTTTGGACTGTGGGAGGAAGCCTGAGTACCCGGAGAGAACCCACGCATGCACAGGGAGAACATGCAAACTCCATGCAGAAAGACCCAGGGGTGTACTCGAACCCAGGACCTTCTTGCTGCAAGGAAGAATTTGGAAGAATGGCCGTCTTTGTCGTCAGAGACAAAGACGGCCATGTGTTGATCTATACTCTCAATTTGAGCTATCCTAGAGAACTCCAATAGACCTTTGACAAATTGTAAAAAATTTTCCCAAAGATAAAATTAAGGATGGAGTCTCTAATTTCAGTGTCAAGCTCCAAGCATTGCATGAGCCAAGGAGAAATTTGGTCACATGATCTGCACATGTTATGACTGGTACGAACCCAATATTCAAATCAGAACATGGTGTTGTGTTTTAAAACGTTTTTTATAAAAGAATGTGGATGACAGGAAGTTCTGGTTATGGCAACAGATAAGACGGGCTGACCAAGGTGATGATTGCAGAGACTGGCTGAACAGTCCAAAAGGGGCTAGGCAAAATCCAATACTCAGAGGCAGTCCAGGTCGTGAACAGATAAAGCAACTGATGAGCTCCCAAAGCAAGCAGAGCAAGAGCAAATATCCATTAGGTCCTAATTAGAAGTAAGCAGCACACACAAACACTTGTAACTAACTAGTGAGGCCAGGGCAAGCACAGGTCCACAGGAAAATGCTGGCTGAGCAACCCACTGGGGTGAATCTATGCAGAGCAGAGAGAAGGAAAGAGGCGATCTGGCAGGGAATGGTTGTGTGAGGCAGGTATAAATAGTCCAAGGTGCAATGACTTGATGATAATTGGACTTGGGCAGGTGAAGCTAATTGTGTGGACTGAATGATGGCTTAGAGGAGCATGGAATAGGGAAGGATTAATCAGCCCCAAAAACACATCGACAGTCGTGAAACACTTCCTATTACTATTTGTCCTTTTTAGCTTATTTGCATTCAGGTATACTCTATATTTAATATAGAAGAAGTTATCTTACTCTACGCATTGTACTGTATAAACACACCTAGCCTTTGGCCCCTACTACAATCATTCTCGTAAATATGCTCAATTGGCTGAAATCAGGGAAACTGTCATGCAGGTGAGACATCTAAGCTCAAAGTTTGTAATGACGTAGGAGAGGAACCGAAAGAGAGAGAGGAATTGGAGGCAACAGAGGAGAGAATTACAACGGATCCGGCAGAAGAAAACCAGCGGGACTCAAAAAATGTCTGTCTACTTCTCTCATCGCTTTATGTCATGTACGTCAGTAGTGGGGAAATTGAAATGGGGCCAAAAGTTTTATTTACAAGATTAAATTGAGTGACTCAGTCTCTCTATCGATCGCGCAGCACCTACAAACAGCGCTGCCCATGGTGCTGTGACTCTGAACCGGCTTCCAACACTGATGTGCATGTCACGCCCACACCGCTGCAGCTGGAGGGGAATTGGTGGAAGACGCAGTTTCTTGACTATGCTCACACACAGAGCTGTAATAATTTTCATTGTGAATCAGACAGGTGCAGTTCACTTTGGAGATGCAGTTTTAGCGCGTAGTCAGACAGGAACAGGGAAACCAGTGGTGGGGCTCTGTGGAGCAGGGGTGTGTTACCATGGGCGTGTTTACCTGCTGGATGTTTTTAGCTGTCAGATCCTCCCAGTTGTTTTTACACACCATCATTTAGTCTTAATGGAGCTGTTTTTTTCTCCCACTGGAAAACCAAAATCGTTTTGGTGTTTTAATGTTAAATTATTAAATTATCTTAATTTTTGTGAAAATTTCAAATTGTTTTGGGCCTATTGGAGATCCCAGAAAGATGATTTTCTTTCCCTGGCTCAGTGGTGGGAGGTAGGAAAAGCCCAAATCAGGGTGTTTTGTCAGGAATATACAGCCAGTGTAACAACAAACGTCAAGAGAGCTGTGCAGGAGTTAGAGGACCAGATAAGAGACTTTGAGAGTGCTCTACAAGGAGATGAGCAAAATGATCTTTTACAATAAAAAAAAAAACAGGAGCTAAACTCTTTTCTGCAGGAGAGAGCTAAAGGGGCTTTAGTCCGAGCACACTTCACCAGACTACAGGACATTGATGCACCAACCACGTTCTTTTTTAATCTGGAGAAGTTGGTTGCTTCAAAAAAACAGATGATGTGTCTCCGCCTCCCTGATGGGAAGACCACGGACCCAACGGAGATGAGGAGGCACGCAGTGGACTTTTATACAAACTTTTTTAGGGTGGACGGCTGTGATGTGGATGCTGCTGTGGAGCTTCATCAGGGACTTCCTCAGTTGGATCCAGGAGATCGGGAGGTTCTGGGTTTGGATATAACTCTTGATGAACTGACTGCTGCTGTGTCTCAGATGGCATCTGGCAAGGCTCCAGGAATAGATGGTCTACCTTTAGACTTTTTTAAACATTTCTGGACCATAATGGGACAGGACCTTTTGGACATTTTTAAACAGTGTTTTATCAAAGGGACGCTTCCAGCATCCTGCAGGCGTGCAGTTCTTTCTTTGCTGCCTAAGAAGGGAGATTTAGCACCAAAGTCTTATCAAATAGACTAAAAATTGTTGTTGATTTTATAATTGGTCCAGATCAATCATATTGTGTACCAGATAGGTCTATGTTTGATAATTTGTTTTTAATGAGAGATGTTTTTGATATTTGTAAAATTTATGACATCAATGTTGGTATCATATCTATAGACCAGGAAAAGGCTTTCGACCGCGTGGATCATGAGTTTCTTTTTTCTACCTTAAAGAGTTTTGGTGTTGGGGAGGGTTTTCTGTCTTGGGTGAAGCTGTTGTACAGAGATGCTTGTTGTGTGGTGAAGGTGGGAGGTGGATTGAGTGTTCCAGTACCAGTTAGGAGAGGGATCAGACAAGGCTGCCCCATCTCAGGCCAGCTTTACAGTATTGCCATCGAGCCTCTCCTCTGCCGGTTGAGGAGCAGACTGAGAGGTCTCTCCCTGCCAGAGTTGGCTCAGATGCCCCCTGTTGTTGTATCAGCATATGCTGATGATGTAAATGTATTTATTTGCAATGACGAAGATATTCAAGAGTTACAAAATAGTTTGGGCTTGTATGGAAAACTTCCTCCGCCAAAGTGAACTGGGAAAAAAGTGAGGCTTGTTTAGTGGGGGAGTGGTGTGTGGGGAGTATTCCTCGTCTTCCTGGGAACCATAAGTCGGGAAAAAGGGGTGTAAAAAGCCTAGGAGTTTTTCTAGGGAATGAAGATTTTCAGAGCCAAAACTGGGAGGGAGTGCTGGAAAAGGTAGAAGCCAGGTTGTCTAAATGGAAATGGTTGCTACCTCACCTGTCCTATAGGGGAAGAGCTCTGATAGTAAATAACCTGATCGCATCATCTCTGTGGCACAAGCTCATCGTGTTGGTGCCACCATCAGGCCTACTAAAAGAGGTGCAGCGGCTCCTGGTGAACTTCTTCTGGTCCGGTGAACACTGGCTGAGGGCACTGGTCTTGTATCTCCCTGTGGCAGAGGGAGGACAAGGACTTGTAGACATTCTGTCCAGAACCGCGGCTTTCAGACTGCAGACAGCACAGAGGTTGTTGTATGGTTGCAGTCGCTGCTGGTTAGCTCCTGCTCAACTGCTACTCAGGTTTGCTGGCCGGCTTGGGCTGGATAAGCAGTTATTTCTGCTAAAATCAAGTTACGTTGACCTGACAGGACTCACACCTTTCTACAGCTTGGCGATTAATGCCTGGCAGACGCTGAAGGTCACAAGAACTCAGGACCCTGGGCCAGGGATGTGGATCTATGAGAAGCCATTGTTTCACAACAACTTCCTTGGAAACCCCACGTTTTCCTCTGCTACATTAAGAACTAAATTTGTGCAGGCCGGCATTACTAAACTGGGCCACCTCATAAAAGCATCCATGGAAACGCTCGGTGACATCACCAACATCAGGTCCTCCAGAGTGCTGAGTAGAATTGTGGAGGAAGTCTGGCAGTCCCTGTCTGAGGCACTAAGAAGGTTTGCTAAGAATCACGCTGCCCAGTGGAAGGATGACGGCATGTACATTTTTCCCTCTCTGAGCATCTGTCCTGCTGCTGAGGACTGGCAGGAAGAGAGTGGTTTTCTTCCCACCATGAAAGAACCAGTGCTGGGTACTTTCAGCTCCTGTGGGTAGAAGCAGCTCTTCTACAACTGTGTGAAGGTGCTGAACCTTCGCTCTCTGGCTGGAGTGAAGGAGTCAAAATGGTGTGAGGTATTTGCTTCAGACGTTACCCCTAAAGGCAGGTGGAGGGTCCTGTATAAACCCCCTGTTGAGAAAAGGATGGCGGACCTTCAGTGGAGCATGATACATGGAGCAATAGCCACAAACAGACACAGAGCTCACCTAGATCCAGGCACTGGGGAGGGCTGTCCATTTTGCACTCAGAGGGAAACATTACAGCACCTAGTGGTGGGTTGTCCTCGGCTAGTTGATCTTTTTAGAGTTCTGAAGGAATGGGTGGAAGCTTTAGGAGAGGTTTTCTCTTTCCCTCTGTTTGTTTTTGGACCCAAATACACAGTAAGGAGAAAACTGACATTGGTTTTAATTAATTTTTTATTTGGGGTGGCTAAATTAGCTATTTGGAGGACCAGGAAGAATCAGATGCTGGGTCAGGGTTGGACAGATGTGGTGCAGAGCCTGAAAGGTCTGGTTGCGGCTTGTCTGAGAGTAGAGCATGCTTTCTACACACTCACTAGTAATTTGGAGCCTTTTAGGGCTCGGTGGGGAATCAGACATGTATTATGTTCAGTAGAGGATGATGGCTCACTGGTTCTTAATACTTAACTTATCTTTGTGTGTGGTAATTGGTTGTTTTTTGTCCTGATGATGGAAATGAAGTCTGTGTTCTAATGTGAAGTAAATAAAAGAAGTCAAGTCTCTCTCTCTCTCTCTCTCTCTCTCTCTCTCTCTCTGTGAGTGATGGCGTGTGAGTGAGGAGCTAAGAGTGATTTGCTGGTTTGTTTCAACTTTTCGTAGTTTTTGAGAAAACTATTTCTTTTTTTTTTCCCCGCTGTGTGTGTTTGTAAGTTGTTACTTTATTATTTTCTGTTGAAAGGGTTGTTTCTTTTTATGTGGTTGTGAGTGTGTGTGTGTGCGTGTGTGGGGAATTGTTTGTGAGGGCAGCGTGCTCTGGGGCACAATGCCGGTGATGGAGGCTGTACCTGCGGAGTTTGAGAAGCTGACTCGCAGACATGCGATCAAGCTTTTCCCCGCGGTGCAGTGCTCGGTGGAGGAGGCCGGGCTGGCTGTGGGAGAGGTGGTTGGGTGTGACTGTGTGAGGTCTGCCTCACGCATGAACGGGGCCATTGTTATGTTTTTAGACAGCACGGCTAAGGTTGGTGAGGTGGTGGAGAGGGGAGTGGTGATCAAAGATACCTTCACTCCCGTCTCCCCTCTCGTTAACCCAGCCACAAAGATAATGATTTCTAACGCCCCCCCGTTCATTAAAAATGAATTGCTGGGGAAGGAGCTATCTAGATATGGACAACTTGTGTCGCCGATTACGATGGTTTCTTTGGGGTGTAAATCTCCTAAACTGAAACATGTTGTGTGTCATAGAAGACAGGTGTACATGATCCTGAAGGAGAGAAAGACTGATCTGAGCCTGTCTTTCTCGTTTAAAATTGATAGATTTAATTATGTGGTTTACATTTCCTCAGAAACAATGAAATGTTTTGGTTGTGGGGCGGAGGGGCACCTGATCCGCTCCTGCCCGGAAGGTGGCGGAGCGCGGCGGGCGGCTCCGGGGGGGGATCCGCCCGGTGCTGCTGCGGTAGCTCCGGGGGGGGATCCGCCCGGTGCTGCTGCGGTGGCTCCGGGGGGGGATCCGCCCGGTGCTGCTGCGGTAGCTGCGGGGGGGGATCCGCCCGGTGCTGCTGCGGTAGCTCCGGTGGGAGATCCGCCCGGTGCTGCTGCGGTAGCTCCGGGGGGGGATCCGCCCGCGGATGCAGCTCCTGCCCCGGTAACAGTGTGGGGCACCCCAGTGGCTGCCGGGAGGCCGGGTTCTCCTGCTCCGGTGGGGCCGCCCGTCGCGGATGATCCTCCCGCGGCGCCGGTCCCTGTGGTTGCGGGGGACCCGGTTCCGGTAGTATGTGCCGAGGCAAAAAGTGAAGCCATGACAGGCGAGCAGAGTGACATGTTTCAAGAAATTATGGAGGAGGATATGTCTGATGACGATCTCCTCAAAATGTCTCAGAAAAGAAAACATTTTGAAGCAGGAAAAAAGAACAGTAAAACAAAGAAAATAAGTGTCCGGATGTCCACAGAGTCAGAGAGTGACTTTCCCCTGACTCAGGAGGACTCTCAGTGTAGATATTCTCCTGAGAAAATAAAAAGTTTCCTAGAACAGACTAAAGGCTCCAGGCTGCCTAACGTAGGGGATTTCTTCCCAGACCTTCAGCTGTTTATCAGGTCAGCCAGGCCTCTCACCAGGAAGAGCAGTGGGGAGGAGGTTTTAACAGATCAGGAAATATACAGACTGAAAAAACTCTTACTGAAGGTAAAAGCTCAAATCGTCAACGATGAAGATGAGTTTTAGATGTTTTCTACCTTTTACTGCTCCTCTTACTGTTATTCTTTTTTTATCCATGTGTGACTTCAATATCAGTACCTTAAACCTGAACGGGGCCAGGTCTGATCTTAAAAGAGCTGCTCTTTTTAAACTGATGGAGACAAAAAGAATCGATGTCATGTTTGTTCAGGAAACTCACAGCACTACAGACAATGAAAGTGACTGGAAAAGGGCTTTTAAAGGGGAGGTGGTTTTAAGTCACAGGTCCAGTCTGAGTGGAGGAGTGGGGATTTTATTTGCTCAGGGTTTTGTACCTTTTTCTATTACTGCTGATGAAGTCGTTCCAGGTTCTTTATTGAAAGTTAAAGCTGTCTTTGAAAATGTGGAACTTGTGTTTTTAAATGTCTATTCTCCCACTAATGCGGTGGACAGGGTAGCTTTTTTAAACAATCTAAGCGACTGTGTCAAGAACTGTGAGGATGATGGTTTTATGTTTTTGGGGGGTGATTTTAACTGCACAGAAAATCCAACCCTAGACAGGAACCATCCTGAACCACATCCTCCTTCATCTCACACACTCAGACAGCTGATGGGGAACCATGAGCTGAGTGATGTGTGGAGGGTTTTTAACAGTCAGCAGAGACAGTACACCTGGAGCCACAGCAGGGAGGGGGTTCTATCTCTGGCCAGACTGGACCGCTTTTATTGTTTTAAACACCACTTGAATATTTTTAAGAGGTGTTTTATTCAGCCTGTGGGTTGTAGTGACCATTTTTTGGTCTCTTGTCGTGTTTTTATCAAAAACACCCGTTTAAAGAGCGCTTATTGGCATTTTAACACGGGCCTTTTAAATGACCAGGCTTTTAGAACTGCTTTTAAGCTTTTTTGGGAATCCCACAGAGAGAGCAGGCCTGCCTTTACCAACATACAACAGTGGTGGGATTTTGGTAAAACACAGATAAAACAGCTCTGCCAGCAGTTCACTCGCGGTGTCACTACAAACTTAACTCGGTCCATGAAAGATCTGGAGACGCAGGTGGTGGAGCTGCAGGCTTTAGCAGACTCTACAGCAAATCGAGGGCTATTAGATTCCCTCAAGTCAAAAAAATCGGCCATAGCCAACCTGTTGGGCGTCTCAGCACAGGGGGCGCTGGTCAGGTCTAGGTTTATGAATATTACACAGATGGACGCCCCATCGCGCTTCTTCTTTGGGCTGGAGCGGAAAAATGGACAAAGGAAAACCATCCATTCTTTACGAACTGGTAGCGGCTCCGAAGTCTCAGACTCATCTGAGATCAGGAAGTGTGCTGCCGAGTTTTATGGAGACCTGTATAAGAGTGAGTGGACCCATGATCCAGATGTGCACAGCAGCTTCCTCAGCGGTCTCCCTCAGGTCAGTGAGGCTGACAACAGCAAGCTGGCAGCAGAGGTGACGCTGCAGGAGCTCCACACTGCCACCATGAGCCTGCAGAGCGGCAGAGCTCCAGGTATGGACGGCCTTCCTGCTGACTTTTACAAGTCTTTCTGGTCTATAATAGGACCAGATTTACTAGAGGTGATCAGTGAAGGCCTAAAGACCGGCAGACTGCCCCTGAGCTGCAGGAGGGCGGCAATAACCCTGCTGCCTAAAAAGGGAGACCTGCAGGAGCTGAAAAACTGGAGGCCGGTCTCATTGCTGTGCACGGATTATAAGATCCTGTCCAAAGCTCTGGCCCTTAGACTAAGGGAGGTGATGGCGTCCATCATCCACCCTGACCAGACCTACTGTGTGCCCGGCAGGCTCATCAGTGACAACGTCACTTTAATTCGAGACATTTTGGAGCTCTCCAGTTCATTGGGCATAGAGGTTGGTCTGATTTCAATAGACCAAGAAAAGGCTTTTGACCGGGTTGAACACCAGTACTTGTGGCAGACTCTCGCTGCTTTTGGGTTCAACCATGGTTTCATAGCCATGGTCCGAGCTCTCTATAGTGACATTGCGAGTGTTCTGAAAATTAACGGTGGGCTGAGTGCACCATTTGGGATCCAGAGAGGGGTAAGGCAGGGCTGCTCTCTCTCTGGGATGCTATATTCGGTAGCCATCGAGCCTCTGCTCCACAAACTTAGAGCTACACTTACAGGTGTGGTTTTCCCCCAGTGTCCCGTGTCTTTTAAACTGTCTGTGTACGCTGATGATCTCGTTGTTTTAGTTAATTCACAACGAGATATTGACATTTTAGCTGACACTGTGAAGGATTTTGGTTTTATCTCATCTGCCAGAGTGAACTGGGGTAAAAGCGAGGCTCTGATGGCGGGAGGGGAGCTGGGGGGCTGGCTCAGGCTGCCCGGTGGCCTACAGTGGAAAAAAGGAGGTTTCAAATATCTTGGAGTCTTTCTGGGGGATGAGAACTACACAAATAAAAACTGGGACCTTGTCCTGGAGCAGGTCAAAGGTCGGCTGGGGAAGTGGAGGTGGCTACTCCCAAAAATGTCCTACAGAGGCCGAACCTTAATAGCCAATAACCTGGTCTCATCCTCCTTGTGGCACCGGCTGGCTTGTGTTGATCCTCCAGTTACTCTCCTGTCAAAAGTTCAGTCAGTTTTAGTTGATTTCATTTGGGACAAGTTGCACTGGGTCCCACAGGGTGTCCTGTTTTTACCTAAAGAGGAGGGGGGGCAGGGCCTGGTCCATCTGGCCAGCAGGGGCGCAGCTTTCCGCCTCCAGTTTATCCAGAGACTACTGACCGGACCAAAGGATACTCTGTGGAGACCCTTGTCCCGCTGCATTCTGCAGGGTTTTAAAGGCCTGGGTCAGGATTTTAATTTGTTTTTAATGAACGTACCGAACATGAGCACATCTACTCTGCCTGCTTTTTATAAAAGTGTTTTTAGAGTGTGGAACCTGCTGAGGAAAGAGAGGAGGGGGCAGGTGGACTCCCTGTACTGGATCCTCCAGGAGCCGGTCCTTTGGGGGACCCGTCTGGACCTTCCCAGTTGGGCAGGTCAGAGTCTGTCTACAAGACTGCAGACTGCGGGGATTGTTACTCTGGGGCAGGTGGTGGCGCTGACTGGACCCCGGATGGACGATCCCTCTGGACTCGCTGCCCGGCTGGGACTGACGTCAGTGAGGGTCACACAGAAACTCACAGAACACTGGAAACAGAGACTCACAGGACACGAACGCCTGCTTCTAAACTCCGCTTCCAATCAAACAGTGACTGATGACCATCCTTTTCCTGCCATTTCCCTGGCACCGGATTTTAAAGACTGCTCTGGGATTTTAATGGAATATACACACCTCGCACCACTGGATGGTACCACAGGAAAAACATTTTACCGAATATTGGTGAAAGCAATTAACCAGAAAAAACTAGACAAGAGACCTGACACGCCATGGAGGAGATATCTGCAGCTGGCTCCTGCAGTCAGACCTGAGTGGAGGTCCTTCTACAAACCTCCACTCTCTAAAAGACATGCAGACATCCATTGGAGAGTCCTCCATGGGGTTATTGCAGTGAACTCTTTTGTGTCCACTATAAACCCAGCAGTAGAAGGCAAGTGTCCCTACTGCGACAAAAGAGAAACCGTGTTTCACTGTTTTTATGAGTGTCTTCGTCTTTTACCTTTGTTTCTGTTTTTACAATCTGTTTTCACCAAATGTGGAGAGGTTTTTACCAAGCAGTTATTTATTCTAGGTTTTAAATACACACGCCAGCACAAGAACAAGTGCCAGCTTTTAAACTTTGTTTTAGGGCAGGCCAAGATGGCGGTGTATTTTAGCCGGAGGAGGAAGGTGGAGGATGGTTTTACTGTTGAACCTGTCACTGTGTGTACAAATATGATGAAGTCCAGACTCCTTATTGATTTTAATTATTACAAAGCAGCAGGAGATCTGGACTCATTCCAGCAGGTTTGGTGTTTTAATCAGGTGTTATGTTGGGTGGAAAACCACACACTGCAGTTTGGAGATGTGCTCATGTGAATTAAGTATTTATTTATTCATTTATTTATTTACTCTGAGGAGTAAGGTTGTATAAATATGTCATGATCAAATGATTGTTTGGAAATGAACGGAAAATAAAGCTGATTTAAAAATCAAAAAAAAAAAAAAAAAATCTCTCTCTCTCTCTCTCTCTCGTCATGACACACAAATTTTAAAATCCTCAGGATCCTGTTGTGGATGTTGTTTGTAACTGTATTGCAATTTAATTCAAATTATGTTCTAGTTTTAATTCCATAACCTGTGGTATGATGCTTGTGTTATTGTAACTGCAACTGCAATTTTCTGTCTTTTTTTTTTTTGTTACGTGTGTTCTGGTCATTTGAGCATGATTAAAAATCCCGTCTTTAATATGGCAATAAAAAAGCTTTTATTTTATTTTTATTTTATTTATTTATTTGAAAATTGGGCATGCATCAACCCGGTTGGGACACAAAAGGGGATGTGTGGCTAAAAAAGTTTGGGAACCGCTGCTCTAGGGAATGTTAAAAAAAAGTTTGTTAGAATGCAATGGGAAGGATCAGATTTTAATGTAAATTCTTTGTTCAAAT